>NW_012267309.1:8714807-8723603 GCF_000151885.1 Dipodomys ordii | reverse complement strand
ATACTGACATCAAATATAGTGAAAGCAGGGGTTATACTGTGGGGGAGGGACATACAAAGCAACAAAGAGATAATCTTATAAATGCGTTAGAAACACATGTATGAAAGAAAAAACATTAAAATACATAGCTAAGGGTTCATTTTCCTGACATCACATGTTACTTTCAATTTCTAAGTTGAATTAGAATCATTTATTTGTATTGTTTCTAATTTCAATTTTTTCTAGCTAATGATACTAGAAACTAGTTATTTTTGACTCCCCTATGTTTTATGCTTGAGGTTTCAGTTGGCTTTAAGCAATTTAGTTGTAAGGGTCCAGTGTGAATAATTACTTTTTCACAACTCATATTAAATGTAATTCTTAAGGTCATTTTATGATAGTAACCACAAATATTCAGCAAGATAAACTATAATGTATAAATATCAGACTTAATATGTTTTAGGATCAATAAGGACTAAGTAAAAATCAATTTTTAAAGGCTACAATTATTTTTAAGAAAAAAAAGAGAAGTCTTGACCTCTAGTCAATTTACTTAAGAAAACAACATGACTTAATTATTGATTTTTCAGTTCAGTTTCATGCCCATGAAATGTGCAGAAAATAATTCTATCTGTACGAGGCAATGGTGGCTCATGCCTATACTCCTAGCTATTGAGGAGGCTGAGATTTGAGGATCACAATTAAAATTAGCCCAAGCTGGAAAGTCTTTGAGACTCCTATCTCCAGTTAACCAACAGAAAACTGAAAGTGGAGCTGTGGCTCAAAGTAGTAGCACTAGTCTTGAGCAAAAGAGCTGAGGAACAGCACTCAGACCTCGAGTTCAAGCCTTATGACTGACAAAAAAATTCTACCTCTCACCTTTAGTAGGACCCCAAAAAATATTGTCTGAAGGTATTTGTGGAGGAGGTTTTTAGAACAAGAAATTGCTATTATCAAGAAAACTAACAGTAACAGGTGCTGGTGGGGATGTAGAAAAAAGGGAATGTTACTACATTGTTGGTGGGAACCTAAACTTGTTCAGTCACTCTGCAAAGCAATATGGAGGCTTCTCAAAAGACTAAACATAAAGCTTTGCTATGACCCAGCAATCTCATTCCTGGGCATTTATTCAATTGTCCTCAAACCAGGCCACAGTAAAACCACCAGCCCATCCACATTCATTGCAGCATTGTATAACACAGCCAAAATCAAACCAGATGTCCCTCAGTGGATGCATGGATCAAGAAAATGTGAAATATATACACCATGGAATTCTATCCTTCCATCAGAAAGAATAATTATATTACCTCATTCATAAGGAAATAGAAATTTTTGGAAAAAAATATATTAGGCCAAGTAAGCTAGACCCAGGCTGCATGGTTTCCCCCTCATTTGTAGTTATTAGAATGTGCTATAAATCTACAAGTAAGCCCAAAGGATAATAAAAGCAGGACTCTAAACAGTTGCACAGTGAGATCAAAGGAGGATATTCTTAGGAGAGGAACACAAGGATTCAATAGTTATGTGCAAATGATCATATAAAATGATGCTTATCCAAATGAACTTGAAGAAATGGAAATGAGTTTTTTTATTTTTTGTGTTATTCTTTTCCTACTTTTTCCCTTTTGTCACTTTTTTTAATAGTTTTTTAAATTGTGAAAATACCATACAGAGGGGTTACAATTACATGAGCAAGGTAATGAGTACATTTCTTATCAAACACTGTTTCCTCCTCCTTTGTTTTTCCCCTACCATCCCTACCCTCCCATCTCCACAACTACATTCCCCACCCCCACCCCATCACTGTTTTTGTTTCTATAGCTTTTGACATTTATGTTAATCTGATTTGGGGAGGGTAAGAGAAGACACTGAAATTCTGGGACAAAGGAATTAATTCAAAAGTGACACTCACTGGACAAAAATGGCTTTAGTTTTGTGCCATTAAGTATAATTCTGGATGAAGGTTTGTTTTTATTGTATTGAGGAATGTGCCATGGATGCCTAATTTTTCCAAAACCTTCATCATAAAGGGGTGTTGGATCTTGTCAAATGCTTTTTCTGCATCTATTGAGATAACCATGTGGTTCTTATCCTTGCTCTTGTTGATGTGATGAATTATATTAATTGATTTGCATATATTGAACCAGCTTTGTATCCCTGAAAAGAATCCTGTTTGATTGTAGTGTATCTTTTTTTGATGAATTGTTGAAGTCAATTTGCCAAAATTTTGTTGAGAAGTTTTGCATTAATGTTCATCAAAGAAATGGGTCTATAGTTCTCTTTCTTTGATGAGTCCCTGTCTGGTTTTGGGATGAGGGTTAGGATGGCTTCATAGAAAGACTTCGGTAGTGAATTTGCTCTCTCTAGCTGATCCTCTATATCATTATCCTCAGATTAGGCCTTCTGATGGTGTCTTCCAAATGTTGAATTGATCAATCTAATTTCTTGCATTTGTCTTGGATATATGTTCTTTCTCTATAATATCTAGGCTGTCTTAAATCCCAGAGATTTGATCTTCTGCATGTTTTAACCTAATATCAAAACTTTCTACTTTGTTTTTTTTTTTAATTTACTTTCCTTCTTGTTTGACTTTGATGGCTTCAAATCCTTTGTTGGAGCTTTGTTTTAGATCTTGTATGGACTTCTTTACTTCCTTAATTTGGTGTTCAGTGTTTATTCTCCAATCCCTTAGTTGATTTGGTTATAGTTTCATTGGACTCCCTTTCCTTCTAATGGACTGAATTCGGCATTCCCTTTGTGGTCTCTCTGGATTCCTTCATCTGACTGTTTATGGATTCCATGTATACCTCTATTGATCTTTGTCTATTCTCATCCTGCTCACACAATTCCTGTATTACTCTTTGATTAGCTTCCTCATGCTCATGCAATTCCTGTATTTCTATTTGACTGTTCTGAGCCTGCTTTTTTTTTTTTAATTTTATTTTATTTTATTTGTGAACATACTGTACAGAGGGGTTACAATTGCATGGGCAGGATAATACGTACATTTCTTACCAAGCATTGCAGCCTCCTCCTTTGTTTACCCTTCCCATCCCTTCCCAGCCTCCCCCCTCCCCCCATCCCTATCCTTCTCCTTCCCCCCTCCTTCCCCCCCCCTTCCCCCCCAACCCCCCTCCCCCCGCACCGACGTTGTAAAGCTCGTTTTGGACATGACAACTTGTACTTCTGTTCTGAGCCTGCTTATGCAATTGCTGTAGTAATTTTTGATTAGCTTCCTCATGCTCAGGAGATTCCTGTATTAATTTTTGGTTAGCCTCATCATGCTCACAACGTTCCTTTATTAATTAATCTTTGTTTAGCCTCCTTTTGCTCCCTATCATGCTCATACTGAGTCCTTTGCAAGATTTCAGTCTTTTCATTCACTATGTTTACCAGTAGTTTGTAGAGCTTTTTGGGAACTCTCCTCTGGATTATTCATTAACTGTTCTGTCACCTGATTATCATGAGTGGGAGTTGAGACACCTGGACATGCCATTTTTCTTATGGTTCTTTGGCTTGTTCTGTCCTTTTGATATGAAAGTAACACCAATTTTGTACTAGAACACTATTTTAAGGCAAGCATCAACCAGAGTCCTGTAGTTGCACAGTCAAAATGGCTGCAGATACCATCTAGATCAACAGATACAATCTATTCAACATCAAACAACTATGGATTAATGGGTTAAGAACATCGAAGAGGGATTCAGCAGACCAGAAATTAATAGGTTTAGGGAGATTTGTGGGAAAAAATAGGATTACAGGCATGTGGAAAGATAAAAGGAAAGAGTAAATTTAACCAATGAAAGGAGAGAGATAAATAAACAAGAAAAAAACGTAAAAACAAAAATTTCAATTTAAAAAATCAAACATTAAAAAGTTATGTAAGAATAAAGAAGTGATACTGATAGAATAAAATGATAGGATGAGATGAGAGATATAAAAAGGAAAAATGAAAAATAAGAAATAAAAAATTAAAAATGGATTATTTAAAGTTTATATAGGTATAAAAATATTACTATTAATGAAGTTAAGCCTGAGAGGTTGTGAATTGAGTAATCAATTTCTGAATTAAGTCTAATAATGAATCTAATAATTAAGTCTAATAATTAGGTCTAATAATTGATGTGGGTATATATCTGGGTATGAGCAGAATGGCAATTAAGTCATGCAAAAAAAAAAAAAACAACCAAAAGGTTAAAAGAGATGAAACACACACACACACACACACACACACACACAGACACACAGACACACACACACACCTAAAATAAAAATTATGAAAGAAAAAAATAGAAAACAATTTTTTAAAATTTTTTAAAAAAATAAGTAGAAAAAGGAGTTAATGATTTTTTTTCTTTTTGGTGGGGGGAGATCTTGTATCTCCCCTGTGTCCATGACCAGGCTCTTGATGGAGGATCTGGTTTGCTTGTGGTGTTTGATTTCCTTGTGGCTTGATTGGTTTCTTAAGTCTGTTTGTTTGAGCAGGCACAGGACTTTGTGATACTCCTTCCAGGTTAGTTCAGTAGGAGGGAGATCTGCTTTGAATATCACAAAAGATGGAGATAGCTGCTTCCTCTAGCTTGGAGTTGCTGTGATGAGGCTAGGTTCTGGTAAGCTTGAGGCTTATCAGCAACCATAGCTTTTCTCTAAGGGGCTAATCCTTAGGGAATTTAAACATAAATCTCAGGATTTATGTTTACTGAGTTTCAGTTGTTTGTTTCTTACCCTTCCAGCTGCTGAGTCTGCTGTCTAGGCTGCAGTGGGGAGGGGCAGCCTCTGTCTCTGTTTATCCAGTGAAGATCACTCCTCCAGGGGAAGAGAGAGTTCTCTGCCTGGGAAGGGGGACTTTCCTGGGAAGAGAGACCTCTGCCTAGGAAAGGGGACTTTCCCATGGGTGGAGCTGAGCCTGGCAGGTTAAGTCAGGTTCTTGTGTTCTGGTAAATGGCTCCTATTGTTTTCTTCCAAAGCCTTAGTTGGAGTTAACTGCTCAGCCTGGCCTTTGTCTGTATCAAAGATGGAGTTCTTCTCCGGTGGTGAGGGAGAGGCTACCTTCCCACTGCTTCTCCTTGAGAAGGAATGAGGATGTCTTGGGATGTATTCATGCTTTCCCTTTGGTTTCTGGGCCATCCCTGGTCTGCAATCAGCAAGATGAAGATTGCTCTTCCTTTTCAGATCTTGGTGGTGGTGAGTAGAATCCTCTTGCCTACTTTATCTGGGGCCTTTGTCCTGGGCTCTCTCTGTTGATGGCTGCCATGGCAGCAGCAGCAGGATCCACTGCTGCCACCACCAAGGACACTGGCAAGTGCTCAGATCTGTCTCTTTGACCAAGCTGCCTGGATTTTTCCTCTTTGGCCAAACTCCCTGTACTGTGAAAGCACACTTGGTGTGATTTTCTAGCCTAGAACTGTTCACTGGAACACTAAAACTGCTTTCTATGCAAGAGCTTGGTTAGCCTCTAGTTTCTCCTCTGCCATCTTTCTCCTGAGCCTCAGATAATTTTTAATGAAGGACAATTCTAATGGTGAAGCCTGACATTTCCTTTAATGTCATTTTTTTCCTGTTTTTGGAAAAGATGCACATTTTTTAAACAATTACCTTCATTTCCTTAATAATAATATTGTCAAAATTCATAATGGTGATTTCAACATTAGAGATCCACTAGAAATCTTACCTTGAGCTGAAGTAACCCAATTTAAAAAGGTATTTTGTGTTAATGTTATACATATCTTGTAGTTTATGAGCAAATTACTTGTTATCAATTAAGTGCCTATTTGTGAACTTTATTAAGATTATAATTTTTCTACAACTTTGTTTTAATAAATCTTATAGGATTATCCATATTAAAAATATTGAATCAATTTTGTAGAATGTAAACTAGCACAACCATTCTGATGGGCAGTTTGGATATTCATCAAAAAACTAAACATGAAACTGCTACCATATGATTCAGCCATTGCATCTAATCAGAACATTTATCTTTATCTTTTTGCTCAATTCCTGCTTCAAGGACCACCCAAGGCCATGTGTGTGTATGTGTGTGTGTGTGTGTGTGTCTGTCTGTCTGTGTGATTACCTCTTATGGCTGACCAGGTATGACCTCCCAGACTTGTCAGAATTATTCCACTGCGGTGGAGGCTGGTGTCAACGGTCTGGTTGAGGGCCTCTGAGGCCCTCCTATAAATACCTCATTCTGGGCTTACTATGGCATTCTTGGAGGTGCAGCTCTAGACAGCATGAGGACTCCCATCATTTCCTGAAATGCAGAATCCTGGGTGGCAGCCGCATGCTGTTTCAGGATGTGCAGAAGCCTTCTCAAGGTGAGTGGGATAAAATCGTGGAAACCATGGAAACTGCCCTGGCCCTGGAGAAGACTCTGAAGCAAGCCATTTTGTATCTTTATTCTTTGGATTCTGCTCGCAGGGATCCCTATCTCTGTGACTTCCTGGAGAACCACTTCCTGGCTGAAGTGGTCAAGTTCATCAAGAAGATAGGTGACCACTCGACCCAGACCTCCACAGGTTCGTGGCCTTTTTAAGATGGGCTGGCCAAGAATCTTTTCTAACATCTCACTCCCAAGCACAACTAGAAACCCCAGAACCTAGCAGCGTTTGAGGGCCATATCTGCATTGCTAGACATCAGGGTTTCCTCCTGAACCTCTTCCAGCCATGGGGCAACTTCCTAATGAACCACACTGGAGCCCTTCCCAAGCTTTGAGCCAAATGAAAATAAAGATTTTTGCAGAAAAATAAAGAGGTTCATATACACAATGCAATTTTACTCATCTGTCTTTTGCAGGGAAATGATAAGACTTAGAACAAAATATGTTAGCCCGAAGTAAGCCAGGCACAGAAAGAAACAAATGGCGAGTATTTTCTCTCACATGTAGAAACTAGATCTAAAATACAACTAGGCATAATAGCATGTACAGAGCTCTATACGTTTACACACAGACTGGCTGAAGGAAGGTACAACTAGGGGAGGAATCCGGAGGAGTAATTACTCTGGAAAGCTAAGTTATTGTTTATTAAAATGAATGCGATGAAATGGAAATATTTTTCTGGGGTAGTAAAGAGTGGCAGAGGAATAGAGAGAGGGAGGGGTGAGCAAATACAATTATTGTATTCAATATACACCATGTAAAATCTGAACATTATAACTTGTGAACAGGAAGAGAACAGGGGTGAGAATAAAGGAAGGTATGACGTTTTCCAAGAAATATTGTACTTATGACCTGGCTTATAGAATTGTAACTCTTTTATACAAATACTTAATAATGATATTAAAAAGAATAATTGTGAAACAATGTAATTTCAGCATACCATATTTGAAATGTCATATTTTAATACAAAAATCAAAATATCTTAAGCATTTATATTTCTGCCTGTCAAGAAAATAGTTTTCAATTCATACTATTTGTTTCATAATTATAATAACTATTTTCCTTGTAAATTTCCTTTACATACCCTTGTAAATTTCCTTTAAATTTTTGCTAAGGTTTAAAACAAAAATTTTCTTGGTGATACCTTTTATTTCTTTAAGTGGTATGGCTAACATCAGGATCAATATCAGACTCAAGCCTGTTTCTCTCTACTGTTTAATATGTTGTTTTCAGATTTTATATGTTAGTGTTTTGGACTTTAAAATAAAAACAGTTTACAATTTTATGTTGTAAAGAGACACCAATGGTGTTTTAGCTTCCAATATGGACACAAATCAGTTCATAATTTAAACAAACTTGAGGCAAAAGAGAGTGGTTGAAATTTACAAAGGAAGTATTTCTCTGAGTTAAGCTTAATTTTGATTTATATCACATAAAACAATTCAAGCTTTCCAAGTGTTGTACAACATGAGAATATTATACAAATTTTATAATTAAGTTAGCTATAGAAATTGCCAATTTAAAATAAAAAGAGAGAATTACTTAGCAAAAACCAAATAATCAAAAACAATGCAGTAAAGCTTCATTGGTTCAAAACTATATTTCTAGCTACTCAAGCATTTTAAAGGTAGCTGAGGCAAAAAAAAAATCCATGAGATTTCATCTCCAAATATAGCCATCAAAAAATAAAAAGAATACAGGTGGTTGAGCACCAACTAGGTAAAGGAGCTGAACTCTGAGTTCTAACCTTGGTACTAAGGGAAAAAAAGAAATGGTCTTCCTAAAAGAGCAAAGAGCTGTATTTGCCTATATATTGAAACTTCACAAACATTGCCCATTCTAGTCAACTTGTAGAAATAAGTGATGCAAGTAAGTTCAATCTTGATGGGTTTGCTTTACATAAATGATGGGTGTTACTATGCTCATTTCTAATGGGTTGATATTTACGGTTAGTTGGTAAGGTCCAAAGACTAGGTTAGCAATGAAACATGGATATTCTCTGACAAGAGCCACAGAGTTTTATTTGTGGTATCTTCTAGATGCACAGAGTGAATGTATGGCTCCACAGTTACTAATTGTCTGACACAGCCACTTGAAACACTTACATATTAATATACTTGCTTGATCTTACACTATTCAAGGGTTAAGAATTTGGGGTCCAATCAAGTTTTTTCTCTCTTTGAAACAGTATTTGTTGCAATTCATTAAGGCATATTAACACATATGTCTATGTGATTTATTTTTTATTTGGATATTACCTTTAACATACTGTGTTTGTAATGTAACAGTAGAAAAAAAATTGAAGTTGATGTGATACCTTTTTTTTATTTTTTTATTTTTATTTTTTATTGTAAAGATACTATACAGAGGGTTACAGTTACATGAGTGAGGTAATGAGTACACTTCCTCTTGAACATTGTTAGCCCCTCCATTGTTT
>NW_012267309.1:8689536-8708672 GCF_000151885.1 Dipodomys ordii | reverse complement strand
GGGAGATTAAGCGTTGGAACTCGAACTCTCTTTTTGGTTGGAGAGAGCTGTGGCGTTTCCCTACTGCCCCGTCGCCATCTTGGTCCCCCCCTGATGTGATACCTTTTACAAAACATTTTTAGGAACAATTCACTCCCTTCTTCAAAAAAGTTTAATCATTTGCTTCTTCAAAATGTTTACATTTTAAAATTGAATTAATATTATTCAATTTATTACATTTTTTAAGTATTCAAGATATGAAAACAGTTCAGAGCTAGACTTGGTTGTCTATAATTTCCTGAGCTCAGGTAATTAGTAAACTGTCCCCAGTAATATACAGCATAATTAATATAACTTAATGGAAATTAATTTTTAAACCCTGTATGTCTCAGAATTGTAGTTATGAAATTAGTATCTAAAGGTCACAAGAATATCATTTTGGAAAGCATTCACTCAGGAATGAATTATTATTCATGTTTTATCATGTATCTGATTAAAAATATTAAAGCAGAAATGTCTTAAAGTTTTAGTCATTACAAACACATTATTTTTGACATTTAACATTGAAAGTAAATTGAACATACACTGTGTGAGGTCCAAGAAAAACATGCAATGGTTCAGATTATTAGAATTTATTTTTGTGTGTAGAAATATTGAGTTGTTTGATTTGTTTTTTAAAAAAATATTATTTAAATTAAAATGAATAACAGATTTTGTATGTTTTAAAGAGTATTTAATAAGATAATAATGATGGTAATATTCTGAAAGATCACTGTATTCATTCTGAATCACAAACAAGATTACTTATTTGTGTATATTTTAAACCTCAATGTTATTATAGAATAGGTTCTACCTTCATAAACGGCTGTTCTGGTTCTTCTCAGGATATAATAATTGTTTGGTAACAATAAAGTAATTCATTATTATTTACATGATAAATATTTAATTATTAATTCATTTAAAAATTATATTATTGTCTTTCAGAAGTCATGCAAAGGGGTTTTAATTTAACTTGTCAGTTAAAGAGTGCAATGCATCTTTAGCAATGGTGCCCTTTCCATGATTCTCCCATCTACTCTTACCCACTAATTGCTTCAAGTTTATTCCATATATAAAATTTGTAGATGCAATCCTAGAATTTGCAGATGTTTTTGATATATTGTATGATTTCACATATTTTCTAGATGACAAGTGAATTTATAACAAAACACCCAATTATAACTCAAGTTCATGATGCAAAAATGTCAAGGCTGTGATTAGTATATAGCTAATAGTTGCTTGGAACGTTCAATAGTGAGAGATAAAAAAATTACTGATTTTTTTCCAGGAAAAGAGTGAAATATTTACTCCCATCATTTCTTGATACAGTTATACATATCCCAAAGAACATTTAATATCCTTTAAAACGCTCTTTTGCCAATGTGTGTTTCTAAGTATTTTAGTAGAAGTACTACACACAAAAGCTTTATTACCTTCAAACTATTCTTTCATTAAAGGGATTTAGCAAGATAGGACCATACTAACAAATGTGTATTGATTATTTCAAAATAATACCTGTGATTTTCTTACTAAAATATCTTTATGTTGGTGAAAATCATTATTAATTTTATTAAAATCAAATTTAATCTTTGTGGGTGTTGTTAGGTTTTGAACTCAAGACTTCATATTTGCTATGCTCTAACACTTGAAACCTGCCCATAGCCCTGTAATGTTTTATTTAGATTACTGGAATACGAGAATTTGGCTTAAAATACATGAATTTTTTTTAAATTTCAATGATCTTGTATTTCTTTAATATTCAAGTGACTTTTCTTCAGAGATATATATTCCTTTCTTTCTATGACATTAATTTTTAGATGTTTCTAAAGTAAAATTACAATTTATGCCTAGCAATCTGATTTATAAAATTTGTATTTCAAAGTGAAACTACTGTTTATCTTAAATGCCTAAAGAAGAAACATCAAAATATATCTGAATTTTAAAGATTCTAGTACATGAATTTACTAAAATGCCATTGACTTAGTTTCTAGATATCACTTATTAGAAGACATCAACAAGCTTCTTTTTGATATCTAGTTCTACTCTTTTCTACTATGACATATAAATATATATAACCCATGAAAGTCTTGATTTCCCTAGCACTTATTGCTTTCTAAAACCCACTAGCTATCTCACCTACTAAATTTATATTTTTCCCATTCTTTTTATACATTCTCAAAAGTTAAGTATTAATATCCACATTTTTGAGTCATGGAAATTGTTGAATATATAATACTTAATGTACCAATAAGTATTTGATAAAATATGAGCAAGTATTTGTAATCCATATTATGTCAGAATTCAGTTTTCCCTTCAATGTAAAAGTTAATTTTAACACTGTAAATTTTACAACTGTGTGCTACCTCATAGTGCTTAGCATGTAAAAGAAAATTGAAGAATACTTAATGACTGAAAATGTTACCTTGCCCATCATTTTTATAGAAAGCATTACTATGATATCTTCCAGTTTGCTATAAGCATAGAATAGCCTGTTTAAGATTTTAAACCATTTTATCCTCTATTGCTTAAATTTTTCATTTGCTTAAATATAGCATATAAGACTTCTGGATTTACTTACTTCTATGGTTCAGTCAGTTCCCAGGCTCTAGAAACATATTCTAACCAAATGAAATTTCTAATACTTTTTTCTGGTCAGGATTAATTCCTTTTGCTAGGCTAATGCTAGAAAAGACATCTTTTTGAAATTGTAGCTGTTGTAGCCAGAAGAAAACAAGGGTTCAGGATTTTTTTTGAAAGAAGTGAAATAGAGTATGGATTGAAATTCTGCCAACAGCTTTACCTTCTGGGTGTTTGGGGACTTCTATTACCTATTTGAAGGACCAAGTAGTGACAGAGAACATTATGTAGTGACGGACATAGATTACAAACCAGAAGACATTCGGGAATATTACACAGTTTGAGGTGAAAACACACACACACACACACACACACACACACACACACTCCCCAAAAGACTCAATTTTTCCAAGAGAAAAGTAGGCAAGGCCTGAGGGGTTCAATATTCTAGAGGAAGGAGAGATAAAGGAGAAAGTAAGCTCCGCTTTCAATCATTCCCTTAACAAGATTTATATGGGATTTGTAGCAATGCAAAATTAAGCAGCAGACTGCTGTGAGATGATAGCTTAGAGCAGTCTCATAGTAATAAGGAGACAAGATTGAAATCCCTATCTCTCCAAAAAGAAGAATACAACCAACTCCCTAGAGTCAAGAGAGATTCCCTGGGATGTTACACTGACAAGTCCATTCTAATCACAGGCATACCTAGAGCTCAACATACACCCCAAAGAGGAATCCAGCTCAAAAACATTTTCGTAAGACTAAGAATTGGATCCTTAGCCCATGCATCTACCAGAGCAAAGGATTTGATGCTTCTTGAAAGAAGAACACAAAATGTGATACCCTTATCCAAAATTTTCCTTTAAAGAAAGAATGAATTAAAAAAAAACAACACAAAGCAAAACAAAACAAAAAATCAGTATCCTTAGTATTGAAACACAGTGGTAGGAGAGAAGAAAGTCAAATGAAGGAATAGTTAGGATTTTAGGAATTTTTTCCTTTTCTTCTTATACCCCGCCTCCTTTAATTCCAGTCTCGTACAATTCATAATCTTTTATTTATTACCTGGTTCTCATTGTGTTATATCCACATCATTAATTGTTCTTTACCACTAGGTTTTGAAGACTTACATCTATAATATTTGATACCAGCCAAACTCCACTTCCTATTTGAATTGAGTAAACTGAATGTTGAATGACATATCCCTCTTTGATCCAAATATTTTTTCTATTATAAAGCTTCTATGCTATTGATTTTAGTTTTTCACTCTAGAGAATCTTTAAGGAAGTTGAACATAAGAAAATAAAATAAAGGGCTGGGAAGGTAGCTCAGTGGTAGAGCGCTTGCCTTGCATGCCTGAGACCCTGGGTTCGATTCCTAAGCACCACATAAGCAAAACGAAAAAAGGCGGAAGTGGCGCTGTGGCTCAAGTAGTAGAGCGCTAGCCTTGAGCTGAAAAGCTGAGAGACAGTGCCCAGGCCCAGAATTCAGGCCCCACGACCGGACCCCCCCCAAAAAAAGAAAAAAGAAAATAAAAATAAATATAAATTGATTCAATGTGCAAAACATATGTAAATAATTATTTGTTGAAGTGAAAAGAAAATGTCCTGGGATTAAAATCTGGCATGCAAGAAGGAATTCACATTTTGAATAAGTTAGTACCTTGAAGTCCAAAAGGTAGTGATTTCTCCCACTTTCCTTCTCCTTCTCTACTTCCCTTTCTTTAGCCCTCCATCTCTTTGTCTCCCTCCCCTTAACCCTCTATTTCTCTCTCTTCCTATTTTTCTCTCTTTTGTCTTGCCTCATACAAACTTTCATAAAAGTTATCATTTACGACACTAAGGCAAAATAAAGACTAGTATATTTTTTAACTTCTTTATTGTTCAGTTCATAAATATTTCAACAAAAGGTTGGTCTTGAACCACAATGACACAGATAGATGTTCGAAAGGATAAAAGCAATATAATACCTTAGTAATGTATTTCAATATGCTAAAACATTAAGTCCACTTTCAACTCAACAAAACTCAATCTGAGAACAAGAATAACTAGCCTTTGTTACCCCTGTCCCTCTAGAAATCTATTGTAATTTTCACCAGAGTTACTGGATCAAATGTGAAGGTTAGCCGATGGCATGTGTTTGGTTCATAGATAAAGCTAAAAGAAGCAATCAATAAAGTTGTAATGAATGTGTATCCAGAATAAAAGGGCACTTGACACATCCTTCATAATTGATTTTAAAACAGATTTAAAGCTGTTGCAACAGTATCTAGAAATTTTGAAAACAAAAAGCCACAAAAAGTTCTTTGTTAACACTAACGATTCTAATTTTTGGCATATTTCTCTGTTACACAAAGTAGATAATTCTGTCTTTGTTGTGACATAAATTAAAAGAAGTAGGAGCGAAATTGAGGATAGCAGAATAAAATGAATAGTGTCACACCCTTTAAACTGGAATCAATGGCTTCTTAACACAGGAAAATAGCTTGAACTATAGTTAGTTTTACCTGAATTGCAAGGTATTAGTGGCAATTAATGACCATGTAACTTTGAAAATCAATGAGGCTGCTGAGAGAAATTATAGAGTCCACCCCACTTTAACAATTTAGTTAATTTGGCTCAAGATTATTATGAAAAGGAACATGGGTAATTGGAAGATAATGAAGAAGAGATATATGAATAAAAAGTAGGAAATTGGGAATACTACAGCTGATAAATGACTTGCTTCTATTAGAGTTAATTTATGCTTTCTGTTATTAGAAAAAATAACATGTGACATTGCTATCCTATATTTTAATAGTGAAGATAATATTTCTTAAAGAGTCTATCATAATATATTAATTTATACTATTTTGTCTTATTTCCAATACTTTTACAGTTTGATGGAATGGAGCTGCATTTATGAGATTTAACATAGAGTCTTGTCAAAACAGCATGAATTTCACAGCATGACTGTTTTTCTGTACTTACAGTTTGCGAAACTACTGAGGCCTAATTAAATAGAAGAGTTAATATAAGGAGGTTTCAAACATTAAGCAAAAATGCCAACATTTTGACTTTGAAATATAATATACTAATTTAAATATTTATTATTTTCCCATTAGATAGTGAGAGTTATTTCATTATTTGTATGTGTTTTGGATTGAAAGCCATAATTTAGGCTCAGATGTAAAATATCCAATTAAATAATCATAAAGAAATGCACATTTGTCTCAAAATCACTAGCTTGTACCATTGAACACTTTTCATATTATATTAAACACCTGATGAACTTGTGATACTGAATATCTTGTACTCTGCCTCCTGAATAAAATTAAACTTATAAAGTATTTCTAAAACCTATGTTTTTGAATGAAGAAACTAAAATTTATTCTAAGTAGACAAATAACTAGCTGTATATGCATATACATATGTATATACATGTTGCATATATAGTGTGCAATTCTGAATTAGTAAAATATATTAACTAACAAGTCACAGAGGAAAAGCTACTCAGAGTTCATAAAAAGATCTTTAGTATTATCATATCTAGCAAAATGATATTGAATGGAATGTCCTAAAATTCAGGAATTTGGTTTAACTTGTTATGCTTTCACACACTAACAGTAGGTAGTATGATGCAGAAATGGAAATGGGAAGTTTTCATCCTCTGTTAATTAACCTCATGGCTCATGTACAGTCTGGGTTATTTATGGTTGCATATCTGGAGGAAGGCAGTGACAAAGGTAACGTAACAGGTTGTGTATTTGTGAATTGCAGACTCTT
Source organism: Dipodomys ordii (assembly GCF_000151885.1). NCBI lineage: Eukaryota > Metazoa > Chordata > Mammalia > Rodentia > Heteromyidae > Dipodomys > Dipodomys ordii. The sequence continues at coordinate 8,702,313 of NW_012267309.1, read as the reverse complement.
TCCACCTAACATTCCTTCTGGTTTCCAAGCAAACTCAGAAAAACGATGCTTGTTTTCTCTCATATGTAGAAACTTAAAAAAAAATATGGCATCTTTTTTTATTGTTATTGTAGAGTTACGTGGATCAGGTAAAGAGTAATGAGTACAATTCTTTTTTTTAAATTTTTTTATTGTGAAAATACTGTACAGAGGGGTTACAATTACGTGGGCAAGATAAAGAGTACATTTCTTATCAATCATTGTAGACTTCTCCTTTGTTTCCCCTTCCCATCCCATCCTCCCTCCGCCCCTCCCCACCCAACCCTCCTCCCCCCCTACTACACAATGGAATTCTATGCTTCCATCAGAAAGAATGACATTGCCCCATTTGTTAGGAAATGGAAAGACTTGGAAAAAATTATGTTAAGTGAAGTAAGCCAGGTCCATAGAAACATAGGTCCTATGGTTTCCCCTATTTACAATTCTTTTTGAACTATGTCTCCCCTTCCATTCTCAGTCATCCTATTCAATGAATATCCTATGAAATTAAGAAAATTGAGACAATTGTGTGTTGGGCAGGATGGAAAAGAACAATAAAAGTACTAATACTGATGAATATTAAACTTACATGCTGAGTTGTAATCCCTTTGAACAACTATGTAAAGATAATAAAAATAGTATTATAAAATAAAATAAGAAGTGAAATTGCACATAAGGTACCCTCACTGGGTGAAGAAAAGTCAGGAGGCACTTACCCAGAGTTTACACTGCAGCCCACAAAATTGGCATTGTTAAAATACTGCTTTCTTAATTTGCTTTAATTATTTTTATTTTTATTTTGCTCTTTTTTCTTTCTTTTTGGCATTATTTTTTCCACAGACTCTTTTAAATTAGACCAATTGTTTTGAAAAAATCATTCTATTTTTATACAACATTCTTCTCTCTTAAGTTAATAATTCCTTTTGCTGACTTCCCATTTTAATATCTAATTTATTTGACACATATTATATTTCTTTTCTGCTTGTTTTTCCCTGTTCTGACTTTGGAACAAGAACTTTCTCTAAGTCTTGGACTAGTCTGGTGCTGAGATCATGGTACATGGCTAATGTATTTATCTACCAATATTTAATATTCTATCCTTTTTTCTTATTTAGTCTCTTTCTTTCTTTCTCAGTTTTAATCTTTTTTCTGCCCTCAATTAAATCTTCTAATTTGTCTACTTTCTCTTTTACTTTTACAATCCTCTTGTATCATAGTTTTTGATTTCTTGGTGGTTTCTGGGTATTATTATTACTATTTCATTATTATTTATTCATTTATCTTGTTGCATCATTATCTGAACCTTCTTGAACCTATTCAATTTTTATTTCTCATTCCCCAGTCTATAAATATCTCTTTTCTTTTCTTCCATTTGTATTTCTCTATTTTCTCATATTATTCACTAGCAATATCCCTCCTAATTCCATTCCTTTCATTTCTTTATTAACTAATAGAATTTAGTTTATGGAGTATAATCTTTAACCATTTTTCTCTTCTTTCTCATTTCTTATTCTATAAAATTCCCTCTTCAATCCTTCCATTTGTGTTTATGTTTTCATACTACTCACTAGCATTTTTCCCTATAAGTTATTGAGGTCATAGCAATGTGTATTTTTAAAAATCAGCCCTTACTGCATTTTCTCAGTTGGTATGTCCCTATGTTGTGGTTCATTCTGCAGGTACTTTTCTCTGTTTTGATTTATAATGGAGTTAAGACCAGTACCTTGAGCACATTAGTCATAGATCTGGATATAGATTTCTAATCACAGTCTGTTTGTAAGTAACTGCTCATCAACTTTTCCATAACCCCATTCAATATGCAGAACCTTCAACTGCAATAACATAAAAGATTAAAAACCTCAACTAATGACTTGGCCCCACAAAACAGAAACAAAAGCTATAGAGAACAACAAGGCAACATAACTGTTCCCCAAATCAATAATTAATTCCATAACAAAAACCTTAATAGTGAAGTAAATGACAAAAAATGTCCAAAGAATGATAGGAATGATGAACAAAATCAAAGAAGTCAAATATGTACAACAGAAATAATAAAAAGAAAACACAAATCGGGAACTGAATGAAATAATAAAGCCAACTCAGGATAGAAAAGATTATTATTTTTATTTTTTTAATTTTATTTTATTGTAAAGATGCAGTAGAGAGGGGTTACAGTTACATACAATCTGAAATTTTAGAAAAGAAGCTCAAAAATTAAAAAGAAAATTGAATTTAAATCCCCATTAGTGGAATCAGGTAGAAGATGTGAGTCCTTCATATAATATTGGTGGAATAATCAAGAAAGTATCATCAGAATAAACTAGACATGGAAAACGATTACATGACCAGTTGTACAAGCTAAAGTCATAGAATATGTATTTAATAATATACTACTCAAACATTTCCTATGTCTTGTGAAGGAGGTGGTTGTAAAAGTATAGGAGGGTTTTTGAAAATATTTTAGAGAAAACCAGAAAAATTACTATATCATATTATCATTAAACCATTGTAAATATGCACAAAGTATATTTTTATAATTTGTTCTTTAATTTACTTTTATTGTCAAGGTGATGTACAGAGTAGTTATAGTTACATACATAGGTAGTGAGTACATTTCTTGTCGAATTTGTTACCCCCTCCCTCATCTTTCTCCCACTTTCCTTGCTCCCCAATAACAACCCCCCCCCCTGCAAGTTGCACAGCTCATTTCCAACATATTGTCTTGTAAGCAATGCTGTTGCATTGGTTCGCCCTTTTTCTTTCTCACCATTTTGTAGTTCCCTTTCCCATCCTAAATCCTTATTTGCAATAACTAGTAAATGTGTGAGACAAGCAGAAAAGGCCAGAAGCTATGCACATATGACCATATAAGATGATGTTAAGCGAAAAGAACCCCAAGATAGGGACACAATATCTTTTTTTCTTTCTTGCTATTGTTTCTAACATATTTATAATGTACTATGTGATTTTTTGTTGCTTTGTATGCTCCTCCCCCACGGTATAACCAATGTTTTCACTGTATTTGATGTCAGTGCCCTGAATCTTGAATATACACTTCCCTAATTCGGGGAGAGGAAGGGTAAAAACAAAATGCTTAAATAAGGATACAGGTTGACCCATTGTAATCAGATGTGCTAAACACTATGTTGAACACAAACTTTACAACTTCGGTGGAGGGTAGTGGGGGGGGAAGGGTGGATAGTTGTGGAGGTGGGAGAGAAGGGATGGTGGCAGGAAGACAAAGGAGGAGGCAACAATGCTCAATAGGAAATGTACTCATTACCTTGCTCATATAACTGTAACACCTCTGTACAGCATTTTTACAATAAAAAATGTACCAAAACCCCAATACATACAAGATATAGGCTACCAAAATAAAAAAAAAAACAGTGACAACAAGGGAAAAACCATGTGGTGGTGGGGAGAGAAAAAACTCAAGAGAATAGAAATAACTTCACATAGTACAGTTGAAACAACAACACCCAAGAAAAACATCTTGTTTCCATATCTTGGAGTTCATTTTGCTTAGCATCATCTTATATGGTAATACACATATCTATTGAGCTATTGTGATGTCTTCTAGGAGTATGCTAATTATTACAAATAAAGAAAACTATGGATTATGTTTCTTTGGGTCTGGTAGACTTCACTTAATATGATTTTTACAAATGAAAACTGTTTCATTTGCTGGCTATTTGCTGGAATTTGAGATCACTATTTTAAGTGAAATAAGCCTGATCACTGTTAAAAGAAATCATTGCAAAAGTGATATATAGAGGGGTTACAGTTACATAAGTCAGATAATGAGTACATTTCCTTTTGAACAGTGTCACTCGCTCCCTCATTCTCTACCAGCTTCCCTTCTCCTGACTCACCTCTTCCCTTAAATTGTATAGTTCATTTCCAAGAGAGTGTCTAGTTGTTTTCATTGCTAGATTGGTTTGTCCTTTGTCCCACCATTTCTGTGCTTCCCAAAGAAAACCAAAGGAAAAAGGAAAAAGGAAAAGAAAAAAAGAAAGAACCACTTATCATTATTTAATTTCCTTTTTATCATTCTGTCCTAAATAATTCCTCAAAATTGATCAAATAAATTATTCTTGGCACTTTGATTTTTAAATCCAAACCATGTTGTATGAATACATTCCCTAAAAATGGCCTGGATGTAGAACTTCATAAAGTGTGCCTCTGCTCATGTTCTCTAAGTATGTAAAACCACTGATCCAAAAGTCTCTAGGATTTCAGTTCCTCCAAAAACAGCATGAATTAGAACCACAGACAAATTGGAATAAATCTTCTCAGTTACTTGTCACTGGAGTCACTCTTTTTTTTTTGTAATATAAAGGTAATATACAGAGGGATTACAGTTACACAAGTCAGGTAATGAGTACATTTGTTTTTAACAGTGTCCCCCATCCCTCAATTTTTTCCAGTATTTCCCTTCCCCCAAGTTGTATAGTTCATTACCAACATAGTGTCTAGTGAGTGTCACTAATGAATTAGTTCATCCTTTGACTCACTGTTTATGTGCTAATCCTTCTTCTCCCCAAATCAGACAAACTTATACCCAAGACAAAGGTTATACTGCCAAACTCTCCTTATGAGGTTATTTTAATTATCCACAATATTTAGCTTTTGAAAGACACAAATGGAATATTCTCTGGTGGCTTAGCCCCTGCCTGATCATTATGGAGAGACTCGTTTTGCTTGCCATCCATTACTGGAAGTTTTCCTAGCCTTTCTAGTATCTTTGCCGCCTGACCTTTGTAATTTCCTTGTCACCATCTCATACTTATTTACTCAGCCCAAGAGATCCTAAGACATGACAGATTATGCAACAGTTCCAACAATGTTGTCCCATGTATGGTATTTTTATGATAAATTGTGAAACACTGGCATAGGAAATAAATAACACAAGTAGCCATATGCACCTGGGGGATGAAAGCTTCTGATATAATTTATCCTTGTACACCCTACCACTGGGTAAACTTCTCTACAGCATGGAACATATTTTATTTTTCTCTGTATTGCTTATAGCACCTGGAACAGTTTCAGGCAAGCAGTATGTAAACATTTGCTTAGTGAGTGATTGCAGTTTTATGAGAAAATACTAAAATTAATAGCTCATTTACTAATCCATCTGCTACTAATAGGTTATGTTATCAATGATATGTGATATATTAATGGCATGTGCTACTAATATATTTATGTGTATATTAAGATTGTGCTATCAATTAAAGAACATATTTAATTTTATTCTTTAAAATGTAGTTAAATGATTACAGATTATTTTGAGACACATGATTCACCTGTTTCCACAATAATAAGATTATAATAAATAAATTGCCAAGATTTTATTGGACATGTTATAAAGTATATAATTAAGCATGTTTAAAAATTATTTTATAAAGCCGGGCACTGGTGGTTCACGCCTGTAATCCTAGCTACTCAGGAGGCTGAGATCTGAGGATCGTGGTTCAAAGCCAGCCCCGGCAGGAAAGACCGGGAGACTCCTATCTCCAGTAAACCACCAGAAAACCAGAAGTGGCTCTGTAGCTCGCCTTAAGCTGAAGAGCTGAGGGACAGCGCCCAGGCCCAGAGTTCAAGCCCCACGACCAACAACAAAAAAATTATTTTATAGCTATTTTTACAAGGTCAACAAAGAAAAGTTATAAAAAATCTGAGTTGAGAACAAAACTTTAGGAAGAAATTTAAGTTAGTATGTAGATAAGTATTCAGGAAAATCTATTGGATGGATAGATAGATAGATAGATAGATAGATAGATAGATAGATAGATAGATATAGATAGATAGTAGTTTGGTTGAATAAATATATAAGTTAAACTTTGAGAGGAAGAATGAGGTAATTAGAATATACTTAATAATTTAAATTGAATGATAAATTTAATTTCAAAAATAGAATTAAAAATTAATAAAGTTAAGGTTACTTGACTTTTTTTAGCATCTTAAGAGGCATGTTACATATTTTTACAGACAAAGCAGGAAAAGGATTTTCTCCTTTTTTTCCTTTGACATTTTAAATAGCATTTAATGTATTTTCAAACAAAGAACAGAGCAGGGCAATGATTTTCTCCTTTTCTTTCTCCTCTTTCTCCTCTCCTCCTCTTCTTTTTTCTCTGTCCTTTTCTCATCTACATGGTTTCTTTCATACAATTTTTAACCTCATATTAGAATTGGCACATATTATCAAGTTTTCTAAGTGAAGCCATAAGTCACATAGGTTACTGTGTTTGGGAATAGTAAACAAAAGCAATTGTAGGTATGGTGATGGGATTGGACCATAATGTAAAAAATTATGTTCACAGATGAGTTGAAGACATAAAGCTAGAAATAATTTTAAGGGTTTGAAATCAACACATATAACATTAATGCAAATATTTACATGGATATTTTTCTTACTCCTTCCTGAATAAGTCTCCAGGTTAGAAGAGCAATAACGATTTACAAGAATCTCAGGATATTCCTAGAAGCAGCAACGTTGAGACAATATTCTTCTTAACAAGTTCATCATTATTTGCATTATACTTCATTATCTATTGATTTCATTTAGTGTCAAAATAGTGTTTTTACCTTTAAATAAGAAAGGAGTAACACAGTAATCTTTGCAATTAAATGGCAGAGACCTTGTTTTTACCTTGTTCTCTTTATTTTTTCTATTTTCAAGTATTTTCTACATACTCTCTCATACTAGGCAGTCTTAGTAGACCATTTTGAGGGAAATAATAATATTATACAATATTTAAAAAGTAGTTTAGAGGACATAAAATTAATGAGGTTTTGATTATCAAGTAGTATGAAAAATTAAAATAAGAAAAGCAGGCCATGTGTGACAGTATTGATATATTTTTTCAGTGTAAGTTCAGAAGGAGGATACAGGATCAAGTCAGTAATTTCAGCAAAATAAAAATTAAACAATCAATAATATCCTTGGCCATGGTACATTTGGATAGGATGGTCCAACTATTTTATTCACAGAATAAATTATTACACTCACTAAGTGACCTGCTGTATTAGGATTATCAAGAAGAATACAATCAGTAAAGTGTATATGTAAAATTGCATGATGAGTATATTAGATTAGCTCACAGGACTGGAAGCTGGATCATTTTACAATGGTTGCTGGTAGACTGAATATTCCAGTGAGCCAGTAGCTACTCAGTTTGGAAGACTCAGAACAAAAGGGACCAATGATGGAGACCATATTTGATGTTGAAGACTTGGAGCTGCCAGGAGAAAAGATATCAGTGAAACCTCATTAAGAATAAAGTAGTCTACTCAGCTCTGGTCTTTAACGGCCATGGCCAGGGAAAACATAATGGCAGAGGGAGAATGTATGAGAGGAAGTTCTTCACTTTAGGGGAGAGAGTAAGTAGAGATTGAAGAAGGAGATAGTGGTCAGGTAAAACCCTGAGAGACAGCCCAGAGCAAACTGTTCACACAGTTATGCTAGACACTCAGGAGGCTGAAATCTGAGGGTGTGGTTCAAAGCCAGTCTGTGCAGGAAAGTCCTGAAACACAATCTCCAATGAACCAGCAAAAGCCAGAAATAGAACTACGACTTCTCTAATAACAACAGATGCTGGAGGGGATGTGGACAGAAGGGAACCCTATTACATTTTTGGTGGGAGTGTGATCTTATTCAACCACTTTGGAAAGTAGTATGGAGGTTCCTCAAAAGACTCCACATCGAGCTACTCTATGACCCAACAATCTCACTTTTGAGCATTTACCCGAATAATCACAAACAAGACCATACTAAAGCTACCAGCACAACTATGTTTATTGCAGCATTATTTACCATACCTAAGATATGGAACCAACCAACCTAGATGCCCCTCAGTAGATGAATGGATCAAGAAAATGTGGTATATATACACAACGGAATTCTATGCCTCCATCAGAAAGAATGACATTGCCCCATTGGTTAGGAAATGGAAAGACTTGGAAAAAATTATATTAAGTGAAGTAAGCCAGGCCCAAAGAAACATAAGTCCCATGGTTTCCCTTATTTGCAATAGCTAATATATATCTAAGACAAGCAGAAAAGGTCAGATAAGATGATGTTAGGCAAAATAAATCCCAAGATAAGAACTCAAATGGTTTTTTTTCTTGCTATTGTTTCTAACACATTTATAAGATTATTTGTCTGTTGCTTTGTATGTCCCTCCCCCAAAGTATACCCCTGTTTTCACTGTATTTGATGTTGGTATAATTTGTGGAGGGGAAGGAAATAAACAAATTGTTTAAATAGGGATACAGGTGGACCCATTGCAACAATGAGATGTACAAGACATTATGTTGAAAAACAAGCTTTACAACTTTGGCACGGGGATGGAATGGGGGAGGATGTAGTTGTGGAGATGGGAGGGAAGGGATGGTAGGGGAAAAACAAAGGAGGAGGTAACAATGCTTGATAAGAAATGTGTTCATTACCTTGCCCATGTAATTGTAACCCCTATGTACAGTATTTTCACAATAAAAAACTTATTAATTAAAAAAAGATGATGTTAAGTGAAATGAACCCCAAGATAGGGACACAAGTTGTTTGTTCTTTCTTGATATTGTTTCTAACGTATTTATAAGGTACCAGGTGATTTTTTTGTTGCTTTGTATGTCCCTCACCCATGGTATAACCTCTGTTTTCACTCTATTTTATGTTGGTATAATTTGGGAAGTGGAAGGGTAAAAACAAATTGTTTCAATTGGGATACAGGTGGACCCATTGCAACAATAAGATGTACAAGACACTATGTCAAAAAACGAACTTTACAATTTTGGGGGGGATGTAGTTATGGAGATGGGAGGGAAGGGATGGTAGGGGAAAAAGAAAGGAGGAGGGAAGAAAGCTTGATAAGAAATGTGCTCATTACCTTGCTCATGTGATTATAACCCCTCTGTACAGTATTTTCACAATAAATAAATAAAAAAGAACTATGACTCAAGTGATAGAGTACTCTTCTTGAAGGGGGGATAGGAGGGGAGGAGCAAGCTCAGGGACAATACCTGAGCCTTGAGTTCAAGCCTTGAATGCAACACCAAAATTTATTTTAAAAAAATACTGAGAGACATGTGTCCAGAGACTTTCAGTCTCTGCCCCACCCTTCTTAAAGTATCCCAACTGTCTATGAATAGTGGTTTGATATCAAGCATTCAACACTGAAACCTGTAAGGGATACTTCATATTCAAACAATAGCACTCAATCAAGAAAATTCAACTTTCCATTCTTTCCAAGCTTTCCATTCTTCTCTGCTTTTGTTTGGCTGCAATTTTGCCCCAGCTAACTGGAACATAGGGTAGTTCTATACTTAATTTTTTGAGGAACCTCCACACTATTTTCCAGAGTGGTTGAAACAAGTTTACGTCCCTAGCAACAGTATTAGAATTCCCTTTTGGTCACATCCTCACCAGCATCAGTTACTGTTTGTTTTCTTGATAATGGTCATTCTAACTCCACTGAGGTGGAATCTCAATGTTTTTTTATTTGCATTTCCTTTGTGGCAAGAGATTATGGAAGAAATGTTACGTTAAATGAAATAACTCCAGCTCAGAGAGATAAAGGATGCATGTTTTCCCTTACATGTGGAAGCTAGATTTAGCTTAAACACTCATAAGCAAATCCATTGGGTGCTGTGCAAGTGTATACAAATGTATTAGCTGAAATACAGTAGAACAAAGGGTGACTTCAAATACTGTAATTTCTTGAATCCAGGAATCCCTCAAATGTATAATCATATAAAGAATAGTTTGTATTAAATTATATTGAATTAGTTTTTCTAGAATTGTAAGTCATTACTGAGTTTCTTTTTATTCTAATGCCCATGATAAACAAATCAGATTGTGAGATTCTCTTTCTCTTTGAAGAACTTTTAGAGGAACTTTGTTAATTAATTATTTATGTAATTATAAAAGGAAAGATTTTTGTTAGCCTCAATGTTTTCTTACATATACATAATTATTTTCTGTATGCATGTAAGTGTAGATCGGCACATCTATATCTACATTTATAAACATAAATAGATTGATATATACTTATAGGTAAAGCTGTTTTGTCCAAAAGTCATTAACAATTTTGGTTAATGGCTACCAAGTTACATTAAAATATAAGCAAATATGAAAAAAACATGCAGGGGCATATACATATATACACAATCAAACTTACTAAAGTGTGGTTTACACGGGTGTAGTTTTTACAGTCAAACAATTAACAGTTTAACAAAAGGAATACCTGTTACATGGTAGAGGCAGGAAGGATGGTAATAAGAGGAAGGGAGGGTAGAAAAATAAGGAGAGGAATGGTGGGCAAATGTAGTTATGATACTCCAGATATATATATATATATATACATACATACATATACATGTAAATATATATGCATGGAAATGAAAGGAAGAAATTTGAGCATAAATGGAAGGAGGAAATTTGGTGGGAAGAGTATAGACAGTAATAGTAATTCTTATTTTGCTAAATTGGTAGAAATGTTCTGTCATTTGTATTTTACTTTCCTTTTGAAAGGTTATATCTGAGTAGTATGGACGCATGTAAGCTCAGTAACTGGATTAGGCAGGATACCTATGAGTTCTTTATTGAACATATAAGATAAGCACAATAAAGGTCTGGATAGTTTTGCTCATCTTCTCTTGGTCAATTCTGAGTTATCTCAATTTTATTTACATGACTCCTGCTAATTAAGAAAACAAATTGCTTCTTTTTTTGATCTGCTATGGCTAGGATACCCCACTCTTTGCTCCCCTCCCCCTTAAATATCATGCTTTGGAATAATTCTAATTTTCTCACTTCTTGCTAGCATGTGGAAATCTGGGGCCTGATAGGTTTGAGAGGAATATGACTATATGTACAGCAATGTTTGATACATCACAAATAAAGTTATCTACTTCTAGCCATTGAAAATATTTTTTATAGTTTCTTACTTGATTTCTTCCATGTTTGTTGCCTTTAACCTCCATTTGTTTTAGTAGAAATAAATGAAAGCATGGACTCAGGATGGGGTTGTAAACCCACACACATATATACTAGCTTTGATATTGTTATTTTACTGCTTTGTACTTGCTTTTATCATTTGATTATTGGGAACAATAACAGGACATACTCTATAGAATCTTGTCTGGCACACATTATGAAAACTTGTTAGCTGTCCACATCAAACTCCTAAAATGTCTTCATGAAGCAAAAGACTGAGGATTTTGCTTTTCTCTGATTCTCTGAGCATCTGTTCCTTTAAGTAGAAACAGAATGATAGATGCTACTAAACAAGTGGTGGGAAACCCTCTAGTGGGGAAAAAGAAGGAGTAGAGAAAGAATACCTGTTTATTGTTGTATTGGTGAGGGGTTAGCTAAAATTACTGTGTCAGTAATTTACACATGTTGGTTATATCTCATGCACAGAGGAGTTTAACATTTTTGGTGGTCAGGACCTAGATTTCCCTAACAGGGTAACATGCTTTTTGTACTGTGGTTTTTCTAGGGCAGTATCCTTATGTACCCCATTTGAGCTAACCCGTTACATATTCTGACTTTGATCTTCCAAAAGGACCTGAAGAGGAAATCCAGGGTGAATGTCTCTGGATAACTCCCATATCCCTTCTAGTACATCCCAGGAGACTGTCAGTGACCACTGGGAAATGACATCTCACTATATAGTCATACAGTGACCTGGAGATAAACTTGGAGAGTCATTTTGGTTAAATACAGAAGAAAAATATTACAATATTATTAATATTAAAATATTGTAAAATTATCTCCCACAAGATTTATGTTAATTCTTCCCTAAATTGTTTGCAATGTGCTTTCTTTTTTGGTATACAGGGAAGATATCCAAAGGGTTGTCATTGTAAAATATATTCTCATTGGTCAAGTGTAAGTGCAATTAAACTTATAGTCCAACTTAAGGATAGTTTAACTTTCAGTTTTTGGACGATAGGAGTATAAACTAAAATTTCAACATAGGATATTTTCAAATTAGATTGGATCTGTCCCAGACCAGCCACATGATAAGTTTTAAACTATAAAATGTACAGATGATATAAAAGTATATTTTAGAACCATATTCATTCAAATTGTTTCTTATGTTCAGTATTGTTAGTAAGATACCTATACTTGTCAATATACATCAAAAAATGCAAAAATAACTGCTAAAAAGCAGATATGGTAGCATTGAGATCCTGGCATAACAAAGCACTGATACCTTTTGATATGATAAACTTTTTCTAAAGAATTTTCTCACATTTTAATAAGATATTAGTATCTCGAAGTGTGTGTGAGAGTGAGATAAAATACATTCAAGTATGTGTAAGATCAAGCAGAAGAGCTGGTAAACATTACAACTATTTTCATTTATGTTTTTCGCTTCTGTTTTTTGTCAGGTATGTGGGATTATTTCCATTTTTCAGGCAAGTAACTAAGGAATATTAAGATTATGTGAGATTGGCTAAAAAAAAGGAAGTCTTCCTATGTCCTCACACCAGTGAACTGTTTATACACTTTGAACCTTTCTTTCAAGTCATTGGTGAAGTCCTTCCCAAAGCTGTTTCCATTTACTTTTGGATAATACAGTTGTTAAATTACCAACGATTATCATTTTGGATGTGAAGAAGAATGATGAAGATAGAATTATACTCTAAACAGACATTTTGTCTGAAATCTTCCATTTCAGGCAATTTCACCTCTCTGTAATTTTTCATTTGACTGACCACCATATCTTCTTCTTTTTTTTTTTTTTTTTT
>NW_012267309.1:8671877-8681031 GCF_000151885.1 Dipodomys ordii | reverse complement strand
ACAAAGGAGGAGGCTACAATGCTTGATAAGAAATGTACTCATTATCTTGCCCATGTAATTGTAACCCCTCTGTACAGTATTTTCACAATAAAAATAAATAAATAAATAAAGATAAGTCAATGTTAACCCCAAGATAAGGACTCAAATGTTTTTTTCTTTCTTGCTATTGTTTCTAATATATTTATAAGATATTTCTTTGTTGCTTTGTATGTCCCTCTCTCACAGTATAACCCCTGTTTTCACTGTATTTGATGTTGGTATAATTTGTGTATTGGAAGGAAAACAATAATTTTGTTTAAATAGTATTTTTGTTCTGTATGATCTTTTCATATGTATTTTTATGGTGAACATCTTCGGAAGATGTAATATATGTCCAGGGAAAAGGGCAAGTTTGGTATCTAATGCAATTAAGGTGATTTTTCCTTCTGGAATATTGTTTCATTCTAAACCAACTTTCTTGGAAGCTATTATAAAAGGTTGGAGTATCCAGAGCTCAAGGTTTCCCTGCTGTAAGGCAAACCAGTATATTGCAGGACTTGCTGGATCTCCCTAGATTGCCTGTGGACACCGAGGGTTGGAATATTTTGAAGGGTTAATGCCATCAGGACACTGACTGACATGTAGATCCCTGCTTACAGTACATAGGCATCTTAACAGCAGCCTGTCTAAGTCTGGTGATATTCCTGGGACATGAGATCACAGGAAATTTGGGCAAGGTAGTGACAAGCCTCATTTCTCTTCCCCTGGAGCAATTGTTATGAGACACTTTTTATGGCCTCTATTTTCTGATGTGATAGGATGCTCTTGGCCTCACTTCCTTAATGGACAAGTACATTTCTAAAATTGCTTTAACTTGTGCAAGGCATCACTTCCTCAACAATAGTGTCCTATCACTCATGTTATGTTGTCCTGTCACCTGCTTCCTTTTGTTTCAGTGCCATAAAAATGCCATCTTGGCCTTTACTGCCATTTTTAACCTCTCTATATGATAGTGTAAAATGGTCCCCTCTCTACTGGTTGAATCAGTGTACTTGGTCTTGACTAGGACTCTGCACAAGAGCATGATAATCCTTTTCTTGTTGTTACTGTCTCTGATCTGAGATAGTTGTATTGTCTACTAAACTCATGAAAATTGAGCAGGTCCATTTTGTTAATATGCACAAAGTGAAAGGTGATAGATCATTTCAAGTTATTTTTTATTGTGAAAATACTGTACAGAGGAGTTACAATTACATGGGCAAAGTAATGAGTACATTTCTTATCAAGCATTGTTGCCTCCTCCTTTGTTTCCCCTTCCCATCCACACTCCTCCCTCTCCCCTCCCCCCTCTCTCACCATCAGCAAAGTTGTAAAGTTCATTTTTCGACATAACAACTTATACATCTTATTGTTGCAATTGGTCCACTTGTATCCCTATTCAAACAATTTGTATTTTTCCCTTTCCCTCCACAAATTACACCAACATCAAATACAGTGAAAGCAGGGGTTATACCATGGGGTAGGGACATACAAAAACAAAGAAATCATCTTATAAATACATTAGAAACAACCGCATGAAAGAAAAAAAACATTTGAATATTTATCTTGGGGTTCATTTCACCTAACATCAACTTATCTGACCTTTTCTGCTTGTCTCAGACATATGCTAGTTATTGCAAATAATGGAAACCATGGGACCTATGTTTCTTTGAGCCTGGCTTACTTCACTTAATATAATTTTTTCCAAGTCTTTCCATTTCCTAACAAATGGGGCAATGTCATTCTTTCTGATGGAAGCATAGAATTCCATTGTGTATATATACCACATTTTCTTGATCCATTCATCTACTGAGGGGCATCTGGGTTGGTTCCATATCTTAGCTATGGTAAATAATGCTGCAATAAACATAGTCGTGCTGGTAGTTTTAGTGTGGTCTTGTTTGTGAACATTTGGGTAAATGCCCAAAAGTGGGATTGCTGGGTCATAGGGGAGCTTTATGTGGAGTCTTTTGAGGAACCTCCATACTACTTTCCAAAGTGGCTGAACAAGTTTACACTCCCACCAACAATGCAGTAGGGTTCCCTTCTGTCCACATTTCAAGTTCTTTTAGACTATACTTTGTATGACATATGTAACTCTAACTGAATGAAGGGGGAAGAGATTGTGTGTTAGTGTGACTTCTTAACCAGCAATATTGGCCATTAAAAGGCTAAATTCCACTGGGTGACATGGGGCTCATGTCTGTAATCCTAGCTATGTAGGAAGCTGAGGTCTGAGGATCACAGTTTGAAACCAGCTTAGGCAGGAAAGACTGTGAGACTTTTATCTCCAATTAATCACAGAAAAAGTCACAAGTGGTGGTGTGGCTCAAGTGGTAACCTTGAGCAAAAGTTGCCTAGGGACAGTGCTCAGACCCAAAGTTCAAGGTCCAGGTCTGGCCAAAAAAAAATAAGATAAAAAAGAAAAAGAAAGAAAGAGAGAGAGAAAGGAAGGAAAGAAGGAAGGAAGGAAGGAAAGAAGGAAGAAAGGAAGAAAAAAAGGAGGGAAGGAAGGAAGGAGGAAAGAAAGAGAGAAAAAGAAAAAGAAGAAAAAGGGCTAAATTCTTAAGACTGTTTTAATTACACAGAGAGTTAACTGTTTTCAATAAACAGAATCTAGAGGGTATTGGGAAAAGATGTTTTAGAGCATTTAAAAACATTTTGGGCTCTTTCATCTGTGCTCACGAAGTGATTAGGTGTTGGAGTCAGGAGCACTTAAACTATTTTGAGACTTTAAAATACCGATGTTAAAAAAGTTACTAGTTTAAAAAATGATCCTTTTAGGAGCTGAACGCACTTCATTGCTAATTATAACTTTTAATGATTGTAAAATATCCTGGGAGACATGAGTGAACAAGTCCTCAAGACTACATTTTTATAGTAAATTTCCTGACTCACACACTGTGGAAGGGTAAGAAAAACAGGTTTGCAAACCCAAAGGACAGATCTAATTGTGTAAAGTTCACTAAACGTTAACAGTTTCTCAGTGACCCAGGAGTCATGTAAGGGAATTACTGACACGTGTTCTGAGAAATCTTTGACAGTATTAGTTCTCTGGAGTTGAAAAAAAAATAGGCCAAGACAATTTTAAGCACTGATATTGTTTGCCTAGGCTACAATAACTGCTTCTTAAATCAAAAAGACTGTGAATAATATTATAATTTGCAGTTCTATAATGGAAATTTCTAGTTGTTTCTGATTGGCTTGTTGAAAACCGTATATTTTGTTTGTAATATGCATCTCAAATTAAAATTGCTCGCAATTTCTGAAGTCAAGGTCATTGGTACTGTAAGTGATGAGTTGCATAATTAGTAGACAAAGTAATGTCCTCTAAATCATTATTTATTAGACTAAGCTTGCAATACTTTTTTCTGAATTGCTTCATACAATGGTTCATTTGCTCACAATCATTTAAAATTTTTTCAATTTCCTGCTCTCATGTGGTTGGTGCCATTTAAAATGTTAAGTGGACTCATTTCATATTGTCCACATGTGAGCATCATGGCATGGAGAGAAGAATAAAGTGGTCTTCCCTTTGGAAATCAGCAATGTCTCTTTCCAAAAATGTTTTCTCTTGCAAGAATTAAGTACCTTCTTGCTGATCACTTCTAGTGATTGCTGTATGCTTCTTGTTGTATTTAAATATATATATATATATATATATATAATGATAACTAGTGATAGGACTTAGTGGTAGAGTGCTTCTTTAGCAAGCACAGTACCTAAATTCAATCCGAGCACTGTAGGATGTGTATGTATGTATAACTACATATTTACATGCATATATGATAATCTATAATACACATACGATAATCTATAATCTATAACAATATAATATAGATTATATATATAATTACACAGTTTATATAGTACACATGAAAATGTACTTTGGAGAAGAATGGATAGGACAATTTTGATGTTTTAATTGGTTACATTGTTAAACAATCTTTCATATTTAAATATTTATCGATCTAACAGAGAAAGAAATCCAGACTAAGGGATGTCTTGGCCAAATAATCTCTGAGCATGTGAGTTTATAATTACTAATGGCCCTTGTCTTTATTCTTTCAACATTTTATAGATGTTCTATTTAATTTCTAAGTAAGAACACATTAGAGCATCTAAAGTAGCAATACAAAAAATGATATAATTTAAAGAAAATCATAAAAGCTATGTTTTCTAACAACCATCTATTGATATTAGGACTCCAAAAAATGGGCTAGGCTTATCAATTGATGACTATCCATAGCTTAACATTTTATTTTCTATAATCCCTATATCAATAGTGAAATGTGAACTGAGCTATTTCTTTCGTTCTTTTCTTTTCTTTTTTTTTTTGTTGTTGTTCATGAGGCTTGAACTCTGGGTCTGGGCGCTGTCCCTCAGCTCTTCCGCAAAAGTCTAGAGCTCTACCACTTGAGCTACAATGCTATTTCCTGTCTTCTGAGTGGTTTATTGGAGATAAGAGTCTCATGTCCTTTCCTGCCCAGGCTGGCTTTTTGAACCTCATCCTCAGATCTCAGCCTCTTGAGTAGCTAGAATTACAATGTGAGCCACTGGCGCCCAGCTAACATACATATTTATTGTACCTAAAACAATTCATTAATTCAATTATGGTTAATTTTTAAAACTTCTAATTAATATTTTGATAAAAAATGATATACTTGCTCTCTGAGGATTCACTAGGATAATTACAACAGTATCACTTGATAAGGAATTTATGGTAGAAATGGTTTTCCATAAAGACAAAACGTAGCCTAAATGACAGTATTATGTTTATAGTATTTGATTTACCTTTCCTATAATTTTCTATGTACTTGTTCATGTATGTTACCTAGATTTATTTTGCTATTCTCTTCTGCTGTTCTAATACTATATATGGAGAAATACCTAAGTCAGTGTAAATATACTTCAGAAATATATGATTAAGGATATTTCAATCAATTATATTATTTACATAATAAAGTTGTCTAGTGAAATAGTAAACTAAAATTGTACTTTATTATCTTTAGATAGTTGTACAAAACGGTGTGAATTTAATAAGTTCATTTAATAGTACAGAAAACAACAGCCAAAATTTCTCCATACAATGTAACAGGAAAGCAAATGATGGTACAGTGATCAGATTTAGGAAAATTAAGTGAAGAATAACAATGAAAGGCAAATTCATGAGATTCTATTTTTGTTACATGTATAATACTCTGCATATATATGCCTATATTTTACATATGTACATATATATTTAATTTCTATTTATATCTATGCTTTTATCTATATTTAAGTTTGTGTGTGTGTGTGTGTGTGTGTGTGTGTGTAATTGTTGATACTGGGATTTGAAATCAGAGGTTGTGCTTTAGTTGTTTCTCTTATATAGTCTAAAGTTTCTGTATAGGGCAGGCCTTGGTCTGTGATCCTCCATCTCATTTATCTTTCATAGCTATAGTTACAGGCATGCATCATCAGGCCTGATTTATTTGTCTCTTTAATGTTTTTCCCTCATTGTTCTAGAATCATAATCATCCTGACCTTTGCCTCCTGAGGAGTTAGACATATGACCCCTTGCCCATCCCAGCCTTTTTCTTTGTCATATTTATCATGTGGCAGAACACAAACTGGTGAGTTGTTAATTTAAAAGACTTCTTTTCATGGGTAAAATGATGAAACAATTAACACAGACACACAACTCTATCACACTGAGTCACACTGAGATGACTAGAAGGAAAAGCCTGTTTCTTTTTTTTTTTTCATTTAGAATCTAAATGTAAAAGATCATAAAGACTTGTTGACCTACCTAACTTTTAGTTATTTATTTTGAATTGGCTAATAGTAAAACACAGTCATATTTTACAACATTCATTGCTTTCGAATGTGCCCTTGCTTTATTATGACTACCTGTAAACATGCATGAGGACATTTTTTTTTTTTTTTTTTTTTGGTCATGGGGCTTGAACTCTGGGCCTGGTAACTGTCAGCTCTTCAGCTCAAGGCTAGCACTCTACCACTTGAGTCACAGTGGCACTTCCATTTTTCTGAGTGGTTTATTGGAGATAAGAGTTTCCTGGACTTTCCTGCCTGGGCTGCCTTTGAACCTCGATCCTCAGATCTCAGCCTCCTGAGTAGCTAGGATTTCAGGTGTGAGCCACCATTGCCCAGCCATGAGGATAAATTTTACAATTAGAAAGATCTGAATAGACTAACAAAAAATTCCTGTATTTTGTACAATTAATTTTCCTGTCGCAAACAATAGCAATAATTTCTTCTCTTCTCACTATTTTCTTGATTAAGGATGGTCTGTGATTAAGATGCTCAGTTTCTTGCTCACACACCTTTTTTTTTTTTGTCAGTTTTGGGGCTTCAACTCTGGGCCTGAGCGCTGTCCCTCAGCTCTTCAGTTCAAGACAAGCTCTCTACCACTGCAGCTACAGCATCTCTTCCAGTTCCACTGGTTTATGGTAAGTTCAAAATTATTACAATGGCAAGGTTGTACAATCTTTATCCTAAATGAGATATGCATGGGAAAACAATAAGTGTAAGGGTTATGATTTTCATATGTGTCAATTTCTTTCTAAAACTATTTGAAGATAAACCAAAAAATTGAATAGTTCTCTGTGAGAGAAATATTGGGTTATTTATTTCCAATAAACTGTAAAAAAATGTAAAGTGCAACTGTGATGCAAGTGGTAGAGCTCCAGCTTTGAGAGGGAAAAGCCTCAATAAGGAAAAAGCCAGTGAGATGCTATGTTCAAACCCTAGTTCTTCTCTCTCCTTCTTTTTCTCTCTCTCTCCTTCTCTTTCTCTATCTCTCTTTCTCACACATACACACACAATAAAAAAGCAAAGAAAGTGAACATCTTGTTTAGAGAACACTAATGAACACTAATAAATTCCATTTTCATTCAAACAGGTCTAAAGTGATTACTTTAGAAGCACCAAGTATTTACAGGAAGTTTGTTTAGTATGCATTAAATATAAAAATATTTACAAGCCGGGCACCGGTGGTTCACGCCTATAATCCTAGTTACTCAGGAGGCTGAGATCTGAGGATTGTGGTTCAAAGCTATCCCGGGCAGGAAAAGCTGTGAAACTCTTATCTCTAATAAACCACCAGAAAACTGGAAGTGGCACTGTGGCTCAAGTAATAGAGAGCTAGCCTTGAGCTGAAGAGCTGAGGGACATTGCTCAGGCCAAGAGTTCAAGCCCCATGAATAAAAATAAATAAACAAATAAATAAGAATAATGGAAAAGTTCTTTTAATATTTTTTGTTTAGTATAATGATTAAATAGTTCATATGTTTACATATAACAGAATGAATATTTTTATACCAGAAATATCTTTAAGAGTTTAAAGAAAATTTCTTAGGATTTTAGAACTTATTCTCATCTCTATTTTATTGTGATATCTAATTCTAAAAACAATGAAAACAAAAAGACCCACAAGGTTTTTCTGGGTTGTGAATTAAAATGAATATTTTAGAAATTCAACAAGTTCCCTTAGTGGGTCTCAATAAATGACTTAGGAATATAAACTATAAAGTCCTGAATACCAATGATGAAATTATTCCTGGTTCTTTCCATATCTTACTTTTCAAGTCACAAGTTGCTTTGGTTTTTGTTTGTTTTGCTTTTCAAACATGCTTGTTTGTATTGAGGCAACAGTGCTGAAGGTGACCTTGACAGACGGTGACTTAAAGAAAGCATAATATCCTGAAGTTTAAAAACTCAACACAGCATAAACAATCCATTAATTCCCACAGGGGAAAAAAAAACCATCAGCAAGTGTCAGAAGTTTCTTTTAGGAGGCATTAGGAACACTTTCTTATTGACCTCTTTTTAATTTGCTGCCAGTTTTCTTAAATTAATCAGATAGAACACTGCCAAACTTTTAAATAAGAAAATGCTATCATATGATAACAAAATAATAATTTCTAAAAGTGTGAATGATATGTTTAAAGTACCACATACATAGGCATAGATATATGGAATTTTATCTTATTAATACAGACCATAAACTGGCTTAATGTTACATATTGCATTTTTTATGATCCATCATGAAACTGACTTGCACTGGAATGAGTGCCTTACACATTGGAGCCGTTAAATAGATGGGCTGTTTCATCTTGACCTTTGGTGAGTCTATATTGAGTTGGAGGCCCATTGCACTGTTTTACCATTTACAACTCTGTCTTCCAATGGCAAGGGGGTTTCAAATGTTTTCTAATCAAGCATGTACCTTTTCCAAAAGGTCAACATACTAAAATGCTATATATCAGTGTTTAAAATTATGATTCATCTCTCCCATGCAGGAATGCATAATTATAAATTCACTACATTCATTCTCTTGGGTCAAAGTTGGCCTCGAATATCACAGCTTTGCATTGAGGATTATAACATTTCCATGCTCAGAAGGCAACCTATTCTCTAAACCCTTGTCATTTCTCTTAATACTTAACACATTTTTGTATGATCTTTGAAATGCCCTTTCAGAGGGTCTTTACTGCGAAAGCAAAAGCAAAAGTTGATTATACTATTTTGTGAGTCAACTCAAGAGCTTTTCCCCTAAAGGATCATGCTATTTATAAAACATTCCATTTCATAAACATCTATTATTTACTAAATTCTACAGAAAACACAACTGAATAAGCAATAAATATTCATGAAGTCATGTACAGCAAATTCGTGGCCCTACCCGGGAGGCAACCAAACACAGTATAGGACAAAGATCCACAAAGAAATAATGATGTCAATGCTAAAGAGGAGAAGAATCTTACTTGGAGAACATAGGATATAAGAAATTTATAGGTTCTTACATATGATGACTTCCATTTTTCTCACATTTGATCATATTTTGGAAATTTACTTATACACACATATGTGTCATATTTATTTTTATCATCTGCTAAGTATTTTATTCTACAACTCCAACATAATTTACTTATCCTCACCTATACTATCAAATATGTATGTTACTTTAGTTTTTAATTATTATTTTTTTCCTTTTATTTATTTATTTATTTATTTGTGAACATACTGTACAGAGAGGTTACAATTACATGGGCAGGATAATGCGTACATTTCTTACCAAGCATTGCAGCCTCCTCCTTTGGTTTACCCTTCACATCCCTTCCCAGCCTCCCCC
>NW_012267309.1:8665070-8671827 GCF_000151885.1 Dipodomys ordii | reverse complement strand
GCTAATGCTCTACCACTTGAGCCACAGTGCCACTTCCGGCTTATTTTCTTTTTGCTTATGTGGTGCTGAGGAATCGAACCCAGGGCCTTGAGCATGCAACTCAAGCGCTCTACCACTGAGCCACCTTCCCAGCCCCACCATATCTTCTTTTAAGTGCTTGTCATTGCAATCCAATGCTGAGTGTGTTACTTGGCTTTTATCATTTGTTTCAGTTCAATATGAGGTACAAGATATTCAGATAAAAACACAGATAACATATAATTAATACATAAATATTAAAGTTTTCTAGTTTTTCTCTCATGTTTTTGCTTTGGTTCTTCAGCTGTGATCTTACAGTTTTGTAATCTCCTTTTTATCAAATAAAAAGAATTAAATGGAAGTTATTGCCTATCTTGCTTTTCCCTACTGATTGAACCTGGGCATTCCTATCTTTCTTTCTATGATGATGGATAAGCATCTTTGAATAAAATCTGAAGTCAAAACATATATCTGGAATGAATGGACCATTATGGAGAAAATAACTCTTGATTCCAAATTGATGTAATTTAAGGTGAACAAAAGGAATTTCTTACTATGTTCTTTTCATTTCTACTAAGGATTTCAAGTACCAATGTAGAAATATTTAAGCATATCAAAATAGTTTGTCCCCTAAAATTGTAATCTCATTTCTACAACTAAATGATAATAAAATATAATTTGAGAAATGAAGTCAAGGTTGAAAAAGATGATACTATTAAAGTGATATAGTATGTTGTGAAGGGTGGTTTGAGAAAAAGAGAAATTAAAAAAGAAAGGCTTTCATTTTTTTGCTGTGTTTGTTGTTGCCCTTATTTTTATATGTCCCTGATGGTGGCTGAATTCTTTTGTTTAGAAGAGAGAACATGAAGATTTTTAATTACATAATGCATGATTCTAAATTACATTCACTCTGCCAGGCACCAGTGGTTCACACCTGTAATCCTAGCTACATAGGAGGCTTAGATCTGAGGATCATGGTTCAAAGCCAGCCTGGGCAGGAAAGTCCATGAGACTTTTATCTCCAATAAACCACTAGAAAACCAGAAGTGGTGCTATGGCTCAAGCAGTAGAGTGCTTGAGCTGTCCAAGCTCATAGTTCATGCCCCACGACCAACTAAATAAATAAATAAATAAATAATTAAATTCACTCTAAAGTTATTTAAACTAAGATGTGTTATATAAATAGTTAGCCTGAATATTAGTTGAACACATATACTGAATATAAAATTACTTAAGAAGGAAATATTAACTATCTAGGAGAAAAGTACAATTATTCATTTATCTTTTCACCTATTATACATTAAGTAGATTTTTGTCCCAAGGACTATCTTTCCAGAAATATGGCCAAGTTAGTTATGAAAATATTTTGCCTGGTAGGAGATTGGCAAATATACAAATTAATGCAAGGTGTGAAGGTACATTCTTTCAAAACCACATGAAAAAATGCTAAAGGAACCCAGTTATTGGCTGGGTAATGCTGTCAACTCCATGGCATCTGTTGAAAAATGATCTAATCTTTAAATATTTAATTGAGTCATCAACTAAAGTGAAAGTACACACAACAGGAAGTTAAATTTATTGTGGGTTTGTCATCAATTACTCATTAGCATATCCTAGGTTAATTTTAAGAAGTTAACATGTCAATGTAATCTACATGTAAATAAGATTTATTGATCAATCTCTCATAAATACTCTCCTATCTTACAAAAAGATAATTATTGTACAGTTCATACTATTTGTGCAAGTAACATAGTTTTGATTATTGAATGCTAACTTTTCCCCTCCTTTGGCCTTTTTGTTTTGTGGGATGAAACGTAATAGCTTTTCAAAGGGTTATGAAGTATTTCAGTAAGATACTACCATTGGAAGAAATTAGACAATTTATTTTATGTATAGTCATTCGTACACATGTTACAAATGTATAATGTTATATATATTCCTGTAAATATCTGTATTGTTCATTATTGTTTATTTTGGTGGTCTTTTCCTTTTTAACTCTCATTCTTTTTTTGCCAGTCTTGGGGCTTGAACTTAGGGCCCAATCACTGTCTCTTAATGAGTTTTTCTGCTCATGTAATCATGAGCTAGCCCTTTACCAATTTAGCCACAGCTTCCCTTTTGGCATTTTATTTGGAGATAATTGTCTCACAGATTTTTCTGCCCAGGCTGGCTTCAAGCCTTGATCATCAGATTTCAGCCTTCTGAGTAGCTAGGATTACAGGTATGAGCCACCAGCGCCAGGCTTCTCTTTCCTCTTTTTTTTTTTTGCAAGGTGATGTACAGAAGGGTTGCAGTTGTATAAGTAAGGTAACAAGTGCATGTCTTGTCAAACTTGTTACCCCTTCACTCATTTTGCTCATATTTTCCTCCCCCACTACCTCCCCAAGTTGTACAGATCAATTCCAACATATTTGACTTATGTATATCGTTGTTGCATTGGTTCCCACTTCTTCCTTTGTCTCACCATTCTGTCTCTCTCTTTTTATAAAAAAACAATAAGTTTTTTATTGTGAAAATACCATACAGAGGAGTTACAATTACATGAGCAAGGTAATGAGTACATTTCTTATTGAGCATTGTTTACTACTCCTGTGTTTTTCCCCTATCATCCCTGCCCTCCCATCCCCACAACTAGAATTAAAAACACAGAAATGAACCCACAGACCTATAGTCATCTAATCTATGATAAGGGAGCTAAAAAAATAGAATGAAAGAAAGACAGCCTCTTCAGTAAATGGTGCTGGCAAAATTGGTTAATCACTTGTAGAAAACTAAAGCTAGATCCTTATATATCACCCTGAACCAGAATCAACTCCAAATGTATCAAAGACCTCACAAAGCAGACACCCTGAAAACATTACAGGATGGAATAGGAGAAACTCTAGGTCTTTCTCTTTTATCACATATTTATGTACATATATATACATATATAATTGGTAATATAAAAAGCATAAGTTTTCTATATTCCTTTGAAAAACTTAATAAAAGCGATATCAAGAAATATTTTAGTGATTTATTGTTGTTAAATGAAGGTAAGGTAGAAGAAAATGTGCATAGGTCTTAAAATGTTTTTAGTATTTTTTATTGTAAAGATACTGCATAGAGTACAGTTACATGAGTAAGGCAATGCGTACATTTCCTATCAAGCATTGTTATCCCCTCCTTTGTTTTTTTTTCCTACTAAACCACCCCTTCCTACCTCCCCAACTTCTCCTTCCCCCCTCCTGAAGTTGTAAATTTTTTTTAAAACAGTGTCCTGTATGTTTCATTGTTACAATGGGTCAACCTGTATCCTTGTTTCAGCATTTTGTTATTTCCCTTCCCCTCATCAAATTAGAAAAATGTATATACAAGATGTAGGGCACTGGAATCAAATACAGTGACAACTGGGGTTGTACCATGGAGGAAGAACATAGAAAAGAAACAAAAAAATCACATAGTACATTAAAAACAACAGCAATAAAGAAAAACTTCTTGTGTCCCTACCTTAGGATTCATTTCACTTAGCATCATCTTATATAGTCATATGTACATAGCTTTTCACGTTTTCTACTTGTCTAGTAAGATTATCATAGATGTATCCTAGTTACTGCAAATAAGGGAAACCATGGGATCTATGTTTCTTTGGATCTGGCTTACTTCACTTAATAAAATTTTTTCAAATTTTTTTCCAAGCCTTTCCATTTCCTAACAAATGGGGCAGTGCCATTCTTTCTGATGGGGGCATAGAATTCATATATATATATATATATATATATATATATATATATATAATGTTTTCTTCATCCATTCATCTACTGAAGGGCATCTGGGTTGGTTCCAAATCTTAGCTATGGTGAATAATGCTGTGATAAACATAGTTGCACTGGTAGCTTTAGTATGGCCTTGTTCATTTAAAAAAAAATCTATCATTCCCCAGGCTGTGGTGTTGGTAATCCTGTCTACTCAGGAAGCTGAGATATGAGGATGGAGGTTCCAAGCCAGCTCAGGCAGGAAAGTCCCTGAAACACTTATGTCCCATAAACTAATGAGAAAGAGACAGAAATGTCACTGTGGCTCAAGTGGGAGAATACTAGCCTTGAGAAAAAGAATCTCAGAGACATCAACCAGGCCCTGAGATCAAGCCCAGGATCGGCACACACATGTACACACACACATGCGCGCACACACACACACACACACACACAAACTCAAATAACTTGTCTTTCTAGAATTCTAAATGCTAAATTCTAAATATTTAAATGTGATAGAGCACCATCCATGAGCAAAACAGCTTAAGGTCTAGAATTCATGTCCAAATACTGGTATGAGGAAGAAGAGGAGGGGAAGAGGGAGGGAGGAGGAGGAGGAAGAGAAATTTCTAAAAACATCCCCATAACATAAATAATTAGCAAATAATTTATTAGCAATAAATTAGCAAGCTTATCATACAATTCTGGTGAACTTCTCTTATTATACGTTTTTTGATTGTAAAAATGTACAGAGGGGTTACAGTTACATGAGCAAGGTAATGAGTACATTTCTTATTGAGCATTGTTGCCTCCTCCTTTGTTTTCCCCCCATCATCCTTTCCCTCCCACCTCCACAACTACCCCTCCCCCCTGCCGAGGTTGTAAAGTTTGTTTTCAACATAATGTTTTGTACATGTCATTGTTACAATGGTTAGCCTGTATTGATATTTAAGCATTTTGTTTTTTCTCTTCCCCTCCCCAAATTAGGGAAGTGTATATACTAGATGCAGGGCATGGACATCAAATACAGTGAAAAAAGGGGTTAAACTGTGAGGGAGGAACATACAAAGCAACAGAAAAAAATCACATGTATATTATAAATATGTTAGAAACAATAGCAAGAAAGATGGGCTGTGAAGGTAGCTCAGTGGTAGAGTGCTTGCTTTGCAATGCATGAGGCCCTGGGTTCGATTCCTCAGCATCACATAAGCAAAAAGGAAAAAAATGCCTGAAGTGGAGCTGTGGCTCAAGTGGTAGAGTGCTAGCCTTGAGCTGAAGAGCTGAGGGACAGCACCCAGGCCTAGAGTTCAGGCTCCATGACCAGACCCCCCCCCCAAAAAAAAGAAAAGAAAGAAACAATAGCAAGCAAGAAAAAAAGATATTTGTGTCCCTATCTTAGGGTTCATTTTGCTTACCATCACCTTATATGGTAATATGTACATAGCTTTTGGCCTTTTCTGCTTGTCCTACACATGTACTAGTTATTGCAAATAAGGGAAACCATGGGACCTATGTTTCTTTGGGCCTGGCTTTGAAATTGTATATATAAAGATTAGTGACAGTTTTATGAAGAACACCTTGAATAAGGAGGTCTTAACCACTATTATTTTCTCAGGAGAATAGTGAGGAAATTTTTCTAGAAGGGAAACTAAAATTTATTAAACAACTACATTTATTAAGCCTCAAGAGAAACATTTACATTCATTTTAGTTTAATCTTACCACCAAGCCAATTAGATAATGGTATCCCAAATGCTATGGAAGAGGAGAAGTCCTCTGAGAATTAAGTACATTTCCTGAAGTCATGCCACTGTGTGGAACAGTGATTGTATTTAACACTGAACAGCATCAGATGGTAATTTAGCTTCACTCAATAATGTAGATTTAAGAGAGCAGTAAATGGAAACAAGTTAAATTATACATTTTCTTTCGAATCCAAGGAGTATTAGAAATAATTTGAAATGTAAGCAACAGAACATTTGGCTCATAGTTGTGTAAACAAGTGTATCTTTCTTCCTTTACTCTTTTGGCATCACAATCACACACACACACACACACACACACACACACACACACACACAGTATCCAGAAAAAAAAAGGAAGTATAGAATAGCTTAAACTGTATGTTTGTCCTTTCCTTGTGGGGAATCTTCTTGCTCCTGGACGTTTGGTTTCGACAGTACATTAAACATTATATTTCCAGTCAAAGAATAGAGCCACTGTAAGCAAACTGTGTACTTTGTGATCTATTTTCTTTTTTAGTAAGTAAGAGAAAAGCTTTCTCAGAAGCTTCACCAAACAATGACATCTATTAACTTAAATTCATGGCGGTACTTGCTAGATAATTTCTTTGCACCACTTGAACCATGAACCTAATCCTCAGTGTATTTAGTTTTATTTCTCAGATAGGACCTTCCCCCAAACTTTAAACCCCTGTCCTTGGGACTTCAGTCCTCTGACATCTGCATTTCAAGTAGCAGTAATTAAAGATATGCACCAAGATATCTGGCCCTGATATATGCTACTGTTTAAAACACGACCAATGGTAGAAAATTCTTCATAAGCTTCTGTAGGTTTTATATGTATAAGAGCATTAAAATATTTTTGTTCTTTTTTTCTGAAATTTCTTTTTTTATTGTGAAAATACCGTACAGAGGGGTTACAATTACATGGGCAAGGTAATGAGTACATTTCTTATCAAGCATTGTTGTCTCCTCCTTTGTTTCCTCTTCTCATCCCATCTCCCAGCCCCTTCGCCACCCCCCAACCCTCCTCACCAAAGTTGTAAAGTTCATTTTTGACATAACATCTTGTACATCTCATTGTTGCAATGGGTTTACCATAGCTAAGATATGGAACCAACCCAGATGCCCCTCAGTAGATGAATCGATCAAGAAAATGTGGTATATACACACAATGGAATTCTATGCCTCCATCAGAAAGAATGACATTGCCCCATTTGTTAGGAAATGGAAAGACTTGGAAAAAATTATAAGAAGTGAAGTAGGC
>NW_012267309.1:8623298-8650060 GCF_000151885.1 Dipodomys ordii | reverse complement strand
CAACCCAGATACCCCTCAGTAGATGAATGGATCAAGAAAATGTGGTATATATACACAATGGAATTTTTTGCCTCCATCAGAAAGAATGACATTGCCACATTTGTTAGGAAATGGAAAAACTTGGAAAAAATTATATTAAGTAAAGTAAGCCAGGCCCAAAGAAACATAGGTCCCATGGTTTCCCTTTAATTATTATTTTTAAATGCAAATAATGATTTTTGTATAGGTATATCTTCATAGATTTGCTTAAATATACATTTATTTGTGTGAGACAATTTCAGAAAGTAGACTTCTTACCTCAATAGCTATGTAATTTCATCATATTGTAAATATTGCTGTTTCCTTCCAATCATGGAAACAGTTTAGATTTTCATTTATAATGAACTATGTCTACTA
This sequence comes from Dipodomys ordii, assembly GCF_000151885.1. Taxonomy (NCBI): domain Eukaryota; kingdom Metazoa; phylum Chordata; class Mammalia; order Rodentia; family Heteromyidae; genus Dipodomys; species Dipodomys ordii. The sequence continues at coordinate 8,649,664 of NW_012267309.1, read as the reverse complement.
AAGCTTTATCTTATCCATATATTTTGATCACTGTTTTATAATTAAGTTATTCATAGAAGATTTATAATAATACATGTATACATTTACACAGGACATACTGTCTAATTTTTATAAATAAAGTTTTATTTCCATAGAAATCTCTTCATTCGCTATAGTGTACTATTCCCAGTTATTAGATTTGCAATGTTCACTTAAGCTGTAGTGCACTTTCTGCAACTTTTGTTAAGTGATAATATGTGAAGTATTATAACATGTAAACTCATCTGCCTTAGATGACATGATCTTATATCTAAAGGATCCAAAAGCCTACCCCCAAGTTCCTGGAGTTTAGCAGGATACAAAATTAACGCATAAAAATCAGAAGTCTTTCTGTATTCCAGCAATACAAAGACAGAGAGAAAAATCAGGAAGACAACTTCATTTGCAATAGCTTCAAAAAATATTTGGGAATTAACCTAACCAAAGAAGCAAAAGAACTTTACAAAAAAATCTATAAAAATTTAGCTGGGTGCTGGTGGCTCACACCGGTAATCCCAGATACTCAGAAGGCTGAGATCTGAGGATCATGGTTCAAAGCCAGCTTGGACAGAAAACTAATCAGAAAAATCCAGAAGTGCTGCTGTGGCTCAAGTAGTAGTTTTCTAGAGGTTTATTGGAGATAAGAGTCTCATGGACTTTTCCTGCCCAGGCTGGCTTTGAACCATGATCCTCAGATCTCAGCCTTCTGAGTAGCTAGGATTACAGGTGTGAGCCACTGGCACCCCGATGGGCATATGTATGTGTGTATGTGGTACTGAGGAATTGAACCCATGGCTTCATGAATTCTAGGTAAGCACTCTACCACTAAGCCACATTCTCAGCCTTACAGTATTTAAGACAAAACATATGGTAACAATCTGAATCATGAATGTCTTATTTACTGGTCAGCAGATTTCTTCAAGTTATTGGTATATTTTCAAAATACAAAGAACACAAGATTTTTATTGGAAAGCAAAATAATTGTCAATGTTGGTTCTTGGCCTATAAATGCTTCATATGAAATCTTCAAAGCAATCTTGAAAGTTGTAAATATGTACAGTCTTCTGATGACCTAACTATTTAGTAGTTACTTACTTTCCTGGAAAGCCAATAAAAAGACTGAAATGAATTTACCTCTGTGAAGCTCAAGTCTTTTTTTTTTAATTACCTAAGAATATGAGAGGCTTCAAAAGATTGACTCATCTATATTGCACCAGTATCTTATTATACATACTTATTTTTATTCTACTTGAATTTTGTTATTGTTAAATATTTAAAATTGAATTTCCATAAAATACATATGGCCCAAATTTTAACATTTTGTAAATATATAAAACCATATATAAGTACACAAAATCATTTTTATTCAATGCCATCAAAAGTCATATAAGTTGTTCGATAGTCAATACCAACTGTCTCCAGAACTTTTTAATCTTACAAAATTGGAACTATACCCATTAAATAATTCCCCATTTTCTCTTTTCTCAGATCTTTCTAATTGACAATGATTTTCTGCATGCGTGAGTCTGGCTATTCTATCCTTATTAATGTAATCTTATATAAAGTATCTTCATGTACATGGAATTATATAGAATTTGTGTTATGTGACTAGATTATTTAACATAGGGCAACAAAGTAATATGCCCTTTAAGAAGTAGACAAATTGTATGTATAGCTTCTTTATCATTTCCTCAGGTTGTCTAAGATATATCCATGTTTTATTTAGCGTGTGTCGGGATTGCACTCCATTGTGTAGTTGAGTAATATTTTATTCTGTAGGGATAAGACAGTTTGTTCATCTTTTTATCCATTGCAGCATTCTTAGATCACCTTCATTTGGAATTTAACGATAATTCCAGTATAGGAGGAGAAATACAAATATTTATTTGTAACCCTGATTTTAATTTTTTCAGATAAATATCAAGAATGAAGATTGTTGGATCATAAAACAATTATACATTCAAGTTTCTTTTAATTAGTGATTTGACTTTTATATTGGTTTTTAAAACATTTTATTATATTTAAGTAGTTATGTCTATATAATAGAATTTTGATTACCACAGGCTTGTAGCAAATTTTAATTGCAGGATGTATGAGTTATTTTGATGGACATCTAAAAAACTATTATTACAGTTATTCAGTGTCTGTTGCAACTTCATATAAATTTTAGAAGAGATATTTTTAGTTCTGCAAAAAGTCATCATTTTGTTGTTTTGAAGCTATAGATTACTTGGGTATAATATTGTCATCTTCATAAGATTGTCTTCTATGGATTTAACATGGTATGCCTTTCTATTTATTGATGTTTTTCTTGAATTTCATTTCATTAATCATTGTTATTTATTTTTAACAAGATTTTATAACACTGGTAAACTTAATCCCTCAGTATAATTATTTCATATAAGGATTAGATATCTAAGGATAAACAAGTTTTGCCATATTAAGTTTTCATGAAGTGAGAGTCAAAGCTGGAAATGCACCTTAGCACCTTTTTCTTAGTGTAATTCACATTCTGTTCCATTTAAAGTATAGGGCCTGTCATCATGTTAACTTTATTTTGAAGAACACTGTAGTTCAAATACAAATGTTGATAAATAATCTTTTTTGTTTTTTGGACAGTCGTGGGGCTTGAACTCTGGGCCTGGGTGCTGTCCCTCAGCTCTTCAGCTCAAAGCTAGCGATCTACCACTTGAGCCACAGAGGTGCTTCAGGTTTTCTGAGTAGTTTATTAGAGATGAGTAACACAGACTTTCCTGCCTGAGCTGACTTTGAACCATGATCCTCAGATCTCAGCCTCCTGAGTAGATAAGATTACAGGTGTGAGCCAACCATGCCCAGCTATAGTCATTTATTTAACTTCAGTGGGATACTCATTTGTTAAAGTACCCCAAGTTTCTGTAAATTTCTCTCTAAAGAACTGAATGAAAAAATTACAATAATTACCTTTTTTTTAACTAACTGGAGAAAAATTCAGGTTCAAACAAGATAAATGACTTAGCTAGGTTGCTAGGGTATTCTGTGAAATCAGAATAAATAGAAATTTACCCCTTTCAAGCTGAAATTATTAGATGTTCCTACAGCTCATTTGCAACTCTGATGAAGAATTTGAAAATGGAAGTATAACATGTAAACTAAATCCCAAGTTTTCCAAAGTAGAAACCACTGTATATTGAAAACATTAACACTTTCTGAACAATGCACACAGGAATTATATCAGTCTTCCGGTGAGGTTTCAATGATTGCTGCAATGCAACCAATGTTACTGTAAATATTGAAAAAGTCTTATTGATTTTATTTATCTCCCTATCCAAATCAATAATAAAGAGTAGTGAGCATTTTAGAAATAAAATCTTTGAAATTTTCCTGATCCAATAGTAGACAGTAAAATATACTTCTAATAGTTATCCTTCTGAAATAAATGCATAGCAGTCATCTATCATCAATCAGATTTTCAAATATGTTCATAACTTGTTGTACTGTTTGCTACTGTTTTAATACATATGTTTCCAAAAATCAGTGGGGTCAACAGATACTTCTAAAGCATTCAGAAGTAACTCTTCCAAATCAATTACTATCTGTCATAGCTATAACATATGGTGTTCATTTGAGTTAGGACCTATATTTAGTGTGACTCAATCAAGATTTCTGTATTCTGTTATCTTGCATATAAACAAAAAACAACGTTTACCCTGTCTGGGCATAAACTTCAGATGATACCAGAAATCCATATGAAGTGTCCACAAGACTAATTTCACATTATGCCTCTTTAATGTTGTAATATATCAGTAGTTTTGTTGGGAATAAAATTCAACTTTCAAATATTTATATTTTTAACAAGATCTACTATTAGTAGAGCATAATTTTGTCCCATCTTTTTAAAAAATAAATTCATCGACTTTAAGTGCTAATTGGATGATATGTGGACTACCATAAAGGGAATTTTTACAATCCATAGGCAATCCTTGCAAAGAGGAAAGATGGACACTTCAGAGTTATTTTATTCTTAGAGTTCTTTAAGGGTTTTTAATAACCTAGATATACCAGGCTGCAGCATAAATGTGACTTAATTTTACTTAAAAAAGGAATGATCAATTTTAAACATTAAATGTGCTCATTACTTTGTTCATGTAACTGTAACCCCTCTATACAATATTTTCACAATAAAAAAACTTATTAAAAAAAAGAATAAAAGACTAATGGATAACCCCTTTCAGCCACTTATGTTACACTAGGAAATTCTTAGTGCTTTTCATTTTATCACAAAGATAGGATTCCCGCTGGGTTTCTGTAGAAAAAAATTGTCCAGTGCAAATAGTCCCTAAGACATTATTTGTTGTATTAAGATGAAAAAAGAATTAAGATTCTGCTCCAAGTATTTAATGACTGCAAAGCTGCTACTTCCATATTCAGATTCATACTTTAAAAAACAAAAAAAGAATCTGACTTTTAAGTCAACCTTTTCCATTCTTTTTTATGCATATCCAAAATATTTTAAAAGTTAAAAATAAACTAGAATTTGCAGGTTAAAGAATACAATTGATGCCAGAATTTTATCCTCTTCTATAATCTGGCACTAGTCCCACAATGTGGAATTGCTTTTTCAGTCAATACTTAATGCATTTTGGACCAACTTCCCTTTCAAATCACACCATGAGTAAATCACATTAACTCTTCAGAGCGATTAAGTTAATTCAAGGTCAAAAGCTCATGGTATTTACTGCCTGATACACCATGTTGGGGACACTGCCAGGCACACAGTCAGTACATAGTGAGTCAATTGAGAGCTTAGCACACAATGCTTTGCCTCCCACTCACTGCCTTCCTCTCTAGGGAGATCCAGCTCTCTGTAATAAGATTTTGAAGGATCCTAGCAGTTCTCTAAATGGACTCAGCCTACATATATTTTGCGAAGTAAGTAATATTGATTTTTAATAAAAGATATGACCTTTCTTCTCTAATGTACCTAAGATCATTTAAGATTTTCATCCTCAGAAGAGACAGATATACTTCAAGGAGATATTTAGTTTGGCTTGTTTCAAAACTGAAAACTTGCCTTCAAATGGATGTCCTTGTGACCTTGAGTTCATAGGTATACTTTCACATCACAACACAGCTATTTTTGTTATGTATTGAGTACTATACATAGCTGAAAGAGCCTCCTAATGTGTGTATACTTTCAGTTTTCTAGAGCTACATATTTTAATTGTGGTTTACAGGTATATTTTTAAAATTATGATTAAATTTATTTTATTTTATAATCTACCATTTGAAAATGTGCAGATAGAACATTTATGGTAAGATATTTATAGAAAAAATTGTCTTTATATTTTATCCTACTTTGATTATTTGAAATAACATCTTCTGATTTATTCCTTGTAGTAATGACCAATAGATATGTGGCTTACAGGAACTCCTAAAAAACAAAAATCTGCTTTTCCATCCATATTTTCATTTACTCAAATATACATGTACAGGTTATTGTATTATCTCCTAGACTCTTTCTTTCTGTTTCTATCTCTGTCTCTCTCTCTCTGCCTGACTCATACATATTAATTTTTATATATATATTAATTTTTTTAAATATCAACTTATTTTTACCAGATATCAGAGTAACATTTCCCAGTGTATAGACTCTTTGGGGTGACAAAACCTGTGGGTTTCCCCATTACAGGAAGGAGGTTGGAGAAAGGAAGATGTTATCATGGCCTACTCTTAGAAACAAGAGTTAAAGTAGAAACCTAGTAAGATAGTCATTTGCCATTCCAAAAGTACCCCACAGTGAGAACACGCAATTCTATAGTTTTTCTCACTTTGTAATATCTCCATATATATTACTTGTTTCTATTCTTGTTTGTTTACTAGAAGATACAAGGGGATTTCCCAAATATGAAAAGTTCATTCTGTTTGTTTTGGTCCTCTTGTTTGCAGCAATAGATAAAATTATCCTAAGCCACAGCCAAGGAATAGCTGAAATCTCATCTACAGAAACCAATAAGAAAATTTCAGAACCAAAACAGCAGGATGATCCCAAGGAATTAATTAAAAGCATTCATCATCAGTCCCAAGAAAGTACTAAGTTAAAATGTGTGAACAATTAAAATGAAGTCATGATTACAAGTAGAATAGACCAATGTGTTAATAAAAGTTGGAGAAGCAAGCCCTTGGAGCACAGGATATTTTAAAGAAATTTTGGTTGGCATAATACCACTGTTTGAAGAATCACCCTAGGTATGTCTCCTCCTTCTTCCATCTTGCTAAAATTTAAAGGTACTAATTGGCAATTTTCTTACTCTGCTCATACTGCTAAAGGGAATATAATATGAAAAACATAGGGATTGATTTCTGATAAAATATTACTGTTGCTTTCTCATGCTGGTTGTGCTAGGAATATTTAAAAGTTTTAATAAGGAGCTTTGAAAAGTTTTTAAATAAATGAGAAAGCATATGTTAGTGAACACTAACTTAACTAGATCTACATTAAAGTCTACATTTGTAATATTTCATTTTCTCAATTTTCTATTATTTGATGCAGGTGCCTATTAAGTTTAGAATAACATTTTATATAACCATAGAAAACCATTGAAATTCACTAATATGGTCTTGGGAATTTAAAATTGGACAGAGCCATTTGGTGGATTCTTAATTATAAAGATAAAAATTTTTTAATTCTAAAAGAAAATCCAATTAAGTGCACACTTTGAGTTGTCATCAATTTAAAGTATTGTATTAATCAAGTCCTCAAAGATCCTGATTAATTATATCCCACCCTAGTCCTTCAATCTTGTCAATTCAGATTAATATCAATCCAAATCAGAATTGAAATCTGTCCACAGTCTATGACTTGGTGTTAATATCTGGCTAGTCCTGGAAATAGAATACTTTTGCTCCACATCTACCTTTTAAATTGTCCTCATAACTATTTGCATCAATTAAGTTATTATAATGAATCTCATTACTCTTACTTGTTGTTACAATATCATATATAGTAGTCTAAACCAAAGTTTTAAAAGTTGTTTTAATATTAGATGTCCTGTTATTTATTAAACATTTTTTAATATAAACATGGAGTACAGAGTGGTTACAGTTACATGAGTAAGGTGATGAGTACATTTCTTGTCAAACATTATTACCCACTCCTTTGTTTTTCTCCCACTATCCTCTTCTTCCTCCCCCCCACCCTCCAAAGTTATAAACTTCATTTCTGACATAGTGGCTTGTATCTTGTAATGGGTCATCCTTTGTCCTTCTTTCAGCATTTTGTTATTTCCCTTCCTTAAATTTTTTAAAAATGCTTCCCAAAAAGTTTGAGGGTTTTTACTTTAATTTTACTTTTATGATGGCAATAGTAATGGAAATTACAGCTGGGTCAAGTTTCTGGGGGTAAATATATCAATCAGTAAAGCCAGTTATTTTGTTTATTAGTTTTCTTCGAGGACCAATGGTGCAAGTGGATTTTGGATTTGATTCTTAAATGTATAACTAACTGGTTTAATTATCCATCTGATACTTCTGTGTACTTATGGATGCCTTCTTAGTAAATCTCCTTATGAACAATCAGTGACACTTTTATGCTCATAGCTACAAAAGTTGAGGCTTATAAAGATGTCAGCATGTAGCATCACTGTGTAGCTTTGCCTCGTGTTTTATTTTGTGGGTAATTCTCTATGCAGGAATGATGTGCATGATATGCAGCCAACTGTATCACTGATGCAGCTACACAGTATAGAGAAGGCCCAAGTTCCTTCTTAGGAAATTTCTATGGAAGTGTTCATGTGACTTCAAGGAAAGCCTTTGTGTTTCCACTGACAATACCAATTTTGCTTCCTCTGATCACTCAAGGATAGGTTCTAAGCAGCAAATGTCCTTTTTTTCCAGTTGATACTCCTGTATCCATTTCTAATCAAGGGAAATGTGTGTGCTATTTTGACCAAGTACCCTCTTCTAACTTTTCTTGGCAATTTAGATATTATTGTTTTCTTAACTGATATAGAGAAATCCTTTACTTCAAATTATATAATAGAACCATAGTGACATAAACAGTATTGAATTGCCACAAAAACAAACACCAAGACAGTGGGATAGAATAGAGGATTGAGTAATAAATTAATATGGCTATAGTCTAAAAACTGGACATACTTATGCAGAAGACTGAAACAAGTCCCTATTTCCTGCCCAGAAACTGTCCATTCAAAGTCTTTAATGTAAGACCTGAAACTGAAACTACAACAAGGAAGAATAGGGATAATACTGGAGAATACTGGCATAGACTATAAACTCCAGTAGCTCAACAAATAATGTCAAGAAATGGTAAAGAGGATTAAATTAAATTAAATTAAAATGGTTCTCACAGCAAAGGAAAGTCACTAGAAGGAAGAGGAAATATGTACAATAGGAGAAAATCTTGCTACCTATACAATGAATCTCTTGGACTTTTAAGCCCAGCTGGCTTTTGAACTATGATGTTCTTATTCTCAGCATTCTAAATAGACAGGTATATAGGCATGAGCCACTCTTGTTGGATCCTTGTTATAATTTCAATATCTGTAGCATCTACATGCCATCTTATTTGCATAGTGTAAGCAATTCCAGTTTTTTCTCTGTTCTTTCTGAGTTAAATGAATAGAGGTTTATTGATTACACTTACCTATTTCTTGAAACATCTTTAGGCTAGGTACAATGACAAACACCTCAAGTACTAGCTATGTAAGAGATTACAGAATGTTTTTGGTCTGAGCCATGAGTCAACAACAACAACAACAAGAAAACATCTTTCAAAAAATAATAATTTTTCTACCATCTACTTAATTCTCTTATACTGGAACCTGTTTTTCTTCTTTCATAGGATTTATACTTACTCCCACACTCCTAGTTTCTTCAGGTAAATGATGAGGACATGGATTAAAGACCTTTCTTCTTTCAGTAGAGATGTTTAATGCTATAAATCTACATATTGTCTTTGTTTATATTGAGTCCAGCTTCTAGTTAAAAACTCACATGTGATCTTTCAGGCCCAGCCACAGACACAAAGGCTTTGCCTAATAGAAGAAAGCTTGCCTTCCCACACCACACTTTTTCACTTCACTATCAGAAAAGAGTTGCATTTCAGGTCTCTAGGCCCACTTTGAACATTGACTTTCACATGTTTGAGGACTTCCCTAGCCCTGGCACCTTCATTCATAGATCCCCCTGCTCAAACTTTGAAGTCTGTTCTCCATACCTCCAGAGATAGCATGTGCAGAGGTGCTAGCAATTAAAGCAGACTTTGACATAGCACCCAGTACTTTTTCTCTTCTTATGCTCTGCTCCATTCTTCCATCATATGTCTATAAATCTATTGAGAACCTTAATAGAAAGATAACATTGGGGTCAATTCTACTGACTCTCCACTGGTTTGCTGTTCCTCAGAAAAAATAGAACAGAAGGAATCAGCATTACACCTATTTTTAGATTTGAGTCACCATAACAAGATAGAATGAGTGGATTTTGTTTTGTTTTTATGCTTTAATTAGCAACAATAACACCTGACAGCATAGTTCTTTATTTTCCCCACTCAGATGAGCTTCTGACAGTTGCGTTTATATTTATAATCAATTCCAAATATTCTCTAACATCTCTTTGGATTTATTCTTTGACATATGATCTCTTCAGAAATGTGTTGTTTGGTTTTCTAATATTTGGAATACATGTAGCTGACTTTCTCTTATTGAGTTCTAACTGAATTACATAGTTATGTTAGAACCTGAGATCTTTTGTTTGTATCAATTAAACTGTCTTTAATAAAATTTTATGGCTCAGAAAATCCTTTATGTGGGGAACTCTAAGTGTGCATGCTGAATGTCTATTCTCTACTCTTACTGGTTCATATAGTCTTTTCTATTTAGATTTTTTTATTTAGTGATTTATCTAAGCAACATACATACATGTTCAATGGTAAGCTGTTAACTAAATTTCTGTGACAAATATGCTTTTGTTTTTTTTAATACCAAGAACATTATAGAGTTAATGCTGAATCCCAAGGATAATCTAGTATTCACTAAGTTTTCTTAAGTCTTCATGCTAGATGCTATTATTTCTAGCACAGGTAAGCAGGCAGAGTCTTTCATATGCTCAAACATTGGAATCTTTGGTTGTTACCATGTCTTGCAAACAAGAAGCCAACCACTGAAATAATGTTTTAAGTGAACAACTTGCAAACCCCAGGGATGGACACCCTAAGAATGCACAATTGTGAGCATTTACAACTATCACAACTGAAGACTGTTCATGCCATTCTTCTGAAATGAGATCTCAAAGCAGTATAGTTCAAAAGAAAGGTTTTAGCACAAGATTGGCATATGCACAATTCCTCCACCAATTCGTGTACGTTAACCATTTAGTTAACTTTTCCACTTGGAAAAAAAAGGCAACAGAAAACCAGACACCATGTTTCACTATCTCAGTTAGTATTCACCATTATAGCGGCTACAACTCAGGACACAGTATCACCAATGCTGCCCGGAGCCAGTTTATACTGCAATTAAGTTTTTTACACGAAGTAAATGGTTGTCCACAGCCACTGGCTAGTGTATATATGAACTAAAATTTCTAGATTTGGGGAGAAACAAATTGCTGCTCTGATCATCTGCTCTGCTTCTTATGCTCCTCAATTCATGCTTAGAAACCTGTGGGGGTTGGGGCCTGCTGACCCTGACCACTGGAAGAGGCTGCCTGCTGTGCGGCTTTCTGCTTTAACATTGTCCAATCAAATGTGTAGTCATATTGGTGGTTCAGGGTCCTGAAAAGGATGCGAAATAGCTGCCTCAGGTATATGTAATCCGGGGCTTCCTCGAAGCGCAGCCTACGACAATAGTTTAAGTACATGGCAAATTCTGCAGGAAACCCCTTACATAAAGCTTCAACAGGAGTGGACATCTTCTTTTCACTAATCTTTTCATATTTCTGTTTCTTTGTTGCAGCCTTTAGTCCCTGCCATGGCAGACTGGTTCTATTAAAATACATCAAGACATATCCTAATGATTCCATATCATCTCGGCGACTCTGCTCAATACCAAGATGTGCGTTGATGCTAGCATACCGGGCAGTGCCAGTGAGGTTTTTGTCTTCTCTGTATGGTATGTGCTGCCTGGTTCTGTTGTCTCTGTACTTCTTGGCCAAACCGAAATCAATAAGGAATAACTTATTACAGTGACGCCCAATACCCATGAGGAAATTATCTGGCTTAATGTCTCTGTGTATAAAATTCTTTGTATGCACATATTCGATTCTACTGATCATCTGGTCAGCTAACATAAGTACAGTTTTCATGGTGAACCTCCTTGAACAGAAATTGAAGAGGTCTTCAAGGCTGGGTCCCAGAAGATCCATGACTAGCACGTTACAGTCCTTTTCCTGACCATACCAGCGTATGTGCGGGATACCGACCCCACCTTGAAGAATCTTATAGAGTTTGCTCTCATACAGCAACTGGGGATGCCTGGCCTTCTGCGATTCTAGCTTCACTGCCACCTCCTCGCCGTTGGTGATGTTAATCGCTAGGTAAATGTCCCCGAAGGAGCCGGACCCGATCTTCCGCACCAGTTTGTATTTCCCTCCGACCATAAATTCGGCCTTGGAGCCGCTGCTGCTCGCCATCCCGAAACGCGAACATGGGGGCTGGGGCCTAGCCTTGGACACCTCCAAGGGGCTGACGGAGGAGGCTTCCCCCGGGGGGCCGGCGCGCCCGGCGGCGCCAAGCCCAACTGGGCGACGGGAGATGGAGAACGGAAGTCTGTCCTGGCGTCGCAGGGCCCAGGAGAATCGGTCCCTGCCGCTCGGCCTGCCTGCCTGCTGGGTCCTGCTCCACCAGGCCGCGGCAGGGTGGCTGGGGGGTGGGACACGGTTACCAGGGCCAGGCCGCCGCCGCTGGCTGGAGGGGAGGCCCGGGTTAGGTTAGGGCAGGGGCGGGGTAACACTGCCCAGCCAGGGCTGCCGGCTTCGGCCCCCAGTCACTCCGCCCAGGCCGCCATCTTGTTACTCCCACTCCAGCCAACACAAAATCCTGGCTCCTAGATGGTTGGAATCTCTGAGCACGATTGTAGCTATGTTCATCCTGTTTCTACAAGCTTTTTCTAATTGTTTTTACATTTATTTGCTACGTATCTCAAAATAATTTAGTATTTTTGTCTAAACAGTACGTACCTAAGTGTGAATGTATGTACGTGTGTGTATGGATGGATGGATGGGTGAATGGATGGATGGTAGTGTGTGTTTTGGACTACGAGCCTCCTGTTTGATAGACACCCTTCTACTTGATCTGTGCCTCCAAGCCATTTTATTACCATTGTTTCCTTCCTTCCCTTCTTTCTTTCTTTCTTTCTCTCTCTTTTTTCTCTTTCTCTCTTTCCTTCTTTCTTAATTTCTTTCTTTCCCAAGCCTGCTGGATTGTTAAGTCTCAATCATCCTGGATTCTGTATCTACCTATCTTTTTCTAATTTTTTTATTGTAAAGATACTCTACAGAGGGGTTACAGTTATATGAACAAGGTAATGAATCCATTTCCTATCAAGCATTGTTACACCCTCCTTTCCTCCCCACCTCCCCAATTTTGTAAAGTTCATTTTCAACATAGTGTTTTGTACGTCTCTTTGTTACAGTGGGTCATCTTGTAACCTTATTTCAGCATTTTGTTATTTCCCTTCCCCTCCCCAAATTAGAAAAATGTATATACAAGATGCAGGACACCAGAATCAAATGGGATCTTTCACTCTGCCTGGGCTAGGCTAGATCTCAATTTTTTATATCTATACTCTCTGGCTGGCTAGGCAAGAAGGCATGACCATGCCCAACTTTTTATTGACTGAGACATGAATCTTGTGGGCTTATTCTTGCTAGAGCTTGATCCTTCATTCTTCTGATTTCTGCCTCCCCATGTAGGCATGAACTATTTCACTTAGCCTAAATCCAAAACAGTACTTTTATATAAGTCTAAAGAGAGGGAGGAAATCACACCAATGTTGTTACAAGTACTTTCCATTATATTTTGTTTTGTTTTGTTTTTAGTGATGATGGGAATTGAACCTAAGGCCTCTAACAAGATCAATAGGTACATGGTTCCATCTGTTGTAGTTTTACTTCTTTACAAATATAACCTTTCACACACACACACACACAAACACACACACACACACATTCTAAAAGAAATAGGGGATAGAGGAGTTGCAGAGGGAAGGGATGGTAGGGGAGAAAACAAAGGAGGAGGTAACAATGCTCAATAGGAAATGTACTCATTACCTTACTCATGTAACTGTAACCCTTCTGTCCAGTATTTTTATGATAACAATATATATGAAAAATATATATGAAAAAATCACATAGAAATTTTCTGTATGTGACAATATCTTTACTTCAAATTTATTTTCAAAATATGCTCTGAGTGAGTGTTTTAGTTTAATTGTATTTCTATTCTTTATATACAAATCTTCATTTAAAAATTGCATTTAGATTTTGTGAGGAGAGATGGAGATAGAAATATGGTTTAATCATTTTTATTTCTTTCCTTACATAATACATTCTTTCTTACTGATTTCAAGGCTCTTTTTTCTTTAGCTATGAGTTTGGAAAAATTAGAGTTTGGTGTACTGTTATACTGTCTTTTCCTTGGTTCAAGATTTGTTGAGATTTGGATTACACGTTTATAATTTGGGGCAACATAAAACTTTGGGATATAATTTTATAAACCTGTTTGCTTCTTATCACTTAATTTCAAAGACTCTAATTATATATAAATATTATTTTCATATTTCATCAGTCTTTGTCAGTTTTAATTTTTTTTAATTTCACAATATATCCTTTCTGATAATTTCTATTCCAGTAGCTTCAAGTTCATGATGACTAGTCTTCTCGCATGTCATGGTCTCCCGTTATCTATCATATCTAAAGTAGGGAAACTCAGATCCTATGATTGTATCTCTTAAAAACCATTTGAAATTTATTTTTAAATCTTTCATGTCTCTTTTTAATTGAGAGCATATGGAAAACAGTTATAATAATGCTATTTATGGTCTTTCTTGTTAATTTGAACACCTGTGCTAGTTCTGTGTTGGTTTTAATTGATTTTCTTCTCATTATAACCAAAGTTTTCTTGCTATTTTTTAAGCCTGATTAATTTCACTGAGATGGCGAACATTACAAGCATTAGTCTATTGTGTGCTGAATAGTTATTATTTTTTTAATAAAATTCTTCAGCTTTGTTCTGAAACACAGAGTTAAACAAAAAATGTTGATTTTTTTTGTCTTGTCTTGTATTTATTAGGTAATTTCAATGTTCTGTCTGGGGATAGCTATTTCCCAGTAATAAGGCAAGAACTTCTGGAATTCTGTAATCCACTGTGACTTTCTAGTGAGGCTTGTAGGTGACAAGCTCTATTCCAGGCCCTTGTGTGAGTGTCTGACATAATTTCACACATTTGAAATAATTAGCCATTTTCTGAATTGCATTAGTATTCAGGACCCTCTTCCTATTTAGTTCTCAGTTTTCTTTGTAATTTTTCTTCCTGTAAGTGGTAGACATTTTGATACCTTTAGATTCTGAGCTCCATCTCCTCATCTCCACTGTGTACTAGATTCCAATTGGGCTTTTCATGCCTGTATTGTTTACAGGAAAAAAAATTAAGAAAGAGAAAGCACTTCCCAGTCACGTTCCGCTCTATGATTTAGAATGTAATCATGAGATAAAGAAAATAATATAAAGACATTTATGTTTCATATAATTCAATTAATAGAATTATTTTTATGCTTTATTTTAAAATATATTTCAATATAGTGTTTGATGAAACATTGAAGATTATTATATGCTATTTGAACTGTATTTAATGGTTACCCCATGAGAAAATATTTTTCTCATTATTGTCTCTTTAATATTGTTGTACAGGAAGTTTTAATTTAACTTATCCATGAGTATGTGCAATGCATCTTGATCAATATCATCTCTTCAATCATTCTTCTCCTTATCTATTCCAATCCCATCCATCTCCTTAACTATGTTAATTCATTTTTAAACAAGTTTTTTTTATTATGAAAATACGGTACAGATGAGTTACAGTTACATAAGCAAATTTTATGTGTGTTTATTTAGTATTATGATTATATTCAGTCACCATTCCTCATTCCATTTGTCTACCTCTGTTTCTTATCCTTTTCCCCCAGTGATATATCATCTTCATGATATTGATTTTTGTTATACTGCTAGATGTTCAAAGAGTACTGAATGAAATCTGATCATAGTTTAGTCAGTTTGATTTTATTTATATATTATATAAATATTATAGTTAGAAAGATAGATATCCCATATGTGTTTATGTGTTTAAATATTTACTTATATTTTAGGTCTAACATCCACCAGTTTGAGGAATTGTTATGCATATAGCCCATATGTGCTTGCATATATGCTTATATTTTAGGTCTGAAGGGCATATATCCTTTGCTTTTTGAGGCCTGGCTTACTTAATTTAACATGACTTTTTCCAAAACCATCCATTTTCCCTCAAAATGACATATTTTCATTCTTCTTGATGGATGAATAAAATTCTAGTGTGCATATGCACACATATAATATGTAGTTTAAATAACATGTAAACTATGTAGTATACATAACATTTAATTGATCTATTTTTTGATTATGGGGCATCTGAACTTTCTACATAACCTAGCTCTTGTGAATAGTGCTTCAAGAAATATGGGTGTGAAGAAATAATTATTATATCCTGATTCATGTTCTTTAATATAAATTTTGGGTGGCATCACTGGATTTTATACACACACACACACATATATATACACACATGTTATAAAGTAGTTTTATTTTCAATTTTTGGAGATGCTTCCATAATGGACGCACTAATTTACATTCTTACCAACAGTGTCTTAGAATTTGAGGAAATTATTTAAAAGAACAAGAATTGAAAGTTAAATTATTTGGGCTAGAGGCATAGCTCAAGTGGTAGAGCATTTACAAATCAGATAAAAAGGCTTAAGTTCAAACATTAGCACAAGAAGGAAAGTGAGAGAAAGAGACAGGGAGAGAGAAGGAGGGAGGGAGGGAAGGAAGGAAGGAAGGAGGGAAGGAAGGAAGGAAGGAAGGAAGGAAGGAAGGAAGGAAGGAAGGAAGGAAGGAAGAAAGAAAGGAAGGAAGGAAAGAAGGAAGACAAAGTTATTAAGATCTTATCTAAAAATATCAAAGGAGTTTATTTGGAGAGGTTAGCTATAAATGATACGTTAATGCTCTACTCAGAGATATTTAAGAAATGTATTACCATGTCTTTACAAGATTTTGATTGTTCATTTGCTGGGGTTAGTCACAAATAATATCTGAGACCCATATTTAAATATACCTCTTAGAGTATTTGTAGTTTTACATGAGCTTCTGTGTAGTTCTTATGAGAATGACAAGTGGAAGCAATAGATGTTACATCCATTTTAAGAAGAAAATTTTCAGTGTGATATCCTCAACTTCAGTTAACTTTTGCTGAAAGTTTTTGATGAAATTTTTATATGAAAATGATAAAGTAAAACTTTGATCCATCGCAAATCATTGTGTAACTTGTGTTGATAAATGCCTTAGATAACTATTTCATCTCAGAGTGGAATTTTTATTTTGTAAGCCACAGAATTATTTGATTTTACTGCAATAGTTATCTAATTCTGACAAATGGTTAATGCTGTGTTGCAGTTCCTGAATATAGTCATATAAGCATTAATATTATTAGTATGCAAATATTTAAGTGTTATTATAATCTGTAGCAGTAAAATATTCTTTATATTATTATTAAATTATTTTAGTTAAATGATTAGCACATAAAATCAGAAATTATTATGTTTGTTTTCATTTTTAAAAAATTGAGAAGAAAATTAAAAACATATACTGTATGTCTCGAATCTCTAGTTCACACTTTGCTGGTGTTTAATTGAACATATGTGATCCCATGACATTATTTATATTTATATTTTTATTAACTGTGCCAGTGCTGCTCCATATTTGTTATAATTTTCTGGTAAGTGTCCAGCACTAAACATTTTATGTTTGTTAATTGGAAGGTGAAGATGTTATCACTTCAAAGAGAAGTTTTAATTCTCTAGGAGAGGATATTAATATTACTGATTTTTACTGAAGTTTTGGTCTACTGAAGCCATTAATTAAATATTCACTCATGCCAACCTTGTAATGGGCATTATTTTATCTGCAGGCGATAACTTGATAGAGAAATTATTACTCAAAATTCATAAGTGGATCGTGTGGCATAAAGAATTTCTGTTATTTGGCTTTAATTTTCTTTATGTACCAGAAAACCTTACTGACAGAGGTTTTACATACATCCTGTTTGATTTTACACATTCATAAAAGCTTTCAATTCCTCAGTAGACTTAATAGTACACAGATTGTCATATCTGTGATACAATTAAATCCTTTTAACCATTAGAGTTCTGCCACTATCAAAATTACAACATGATTCAAGGCCAGAGGAATGCCAGTAAGAGTACATGTAAATATTTCGATACTGCTGACAGTTTTACCAGAAAAATAATTTTTGCTTATACCAAACTTTCTTATTTCCATAACTATCTCTATAGGTCTTCCTACAGAAATGACAGATACAAGAATATTTACATTATTTAGGTTCTCCTTTAGAGTCAGATAATGGAAAAATTGGCTGAGGTGGGAACATTTTCTGTTCCACTTTATTAAATGAATATTCATAAATTTTGATCCTGTTTGGGGCACCATTTAATCTATTGGAAATATTTTGATGTGGAAAGTGTTACCCAAGTTTCACAAATGCATGTTGTGACATGAGATTCTTTTCACGTGGAAATTAATAATGAATATATCCTACATGAATTAATGAAGATGCAATAACCTCTAATGCTAAAATTCTAGTTCAAACTTTAGCCCTACTTGAACTTTAATCATATTTAAATGAGAAACTCTTTTTTGAGGAATTTTTACAAACATATCAAATAAAAACAAGGGAGGTTTTGAATTCATTTTGTAAATCAATGAACTATACTAATGTAAAGGGGCTTATGATCAGAGCAAGTAAATATTAAAAAATATCATTTTCAGTACAAACACATCAGAACTTTTTCATATTGTGCTTGTTAATTGACAGTACAACACACCATGCCCTCTCCATACTGTGCTTGCAAAAATTTTACTTTTGGTTCTTTAAGTATAATATATACTTTCTTCTGTGATTTTTAACTCTTCATGATCACATCAAAGCAAAAGATAATATTTCAGTTAGATCCCTCTTACCTCTTACTGCAAGTGCTTCATGGGACTATAGGTGTGTTTTATTAGTTTACCTACAGCCTCAATTTGCTGACACACTTAGAATTGTACTTCTTACACTGTTTAAGTGTTTCTTCTTTGTTCATTCAATAGCCACTAGTGTGCTTTTTCATTTGTGATTTCTTTAGTGTCCAATTTAGTAGAGATATATTTCAATTCTGTTTGGCTCCAAAAGCATTTGAATAAAAAACTACTTCTTTTGAGTACTCTAAACTCAAATAAGAGAGTCAACTTATTCAGCTGATTTGTTCATCACATAGTGGCGAAAATACAACATGATCTGTTGAGGGTTAGAAATAGAAAACATAAATCTCTGGCTGAGATGCTACATTATTTTCTGTAGTATGCTCAGTCTTCCCAGACATTTGTTGCTTTTGTACTCAATTGGCTGACAATTTTCCTATGTCTGTGAGAGAATGTCCTGCATATAATTTTTCCAAGTATCTTGAACATCTATGACTCTAATCATATTTTTTGGTCATTGAATGATGGCAGTACTTTTAAATATCATGCACATGGAAGTTTTGAAAAAAATGTGCAGGAGCCAATCAAAGCTGCTAGTATTAAAGTTTGTTGCTGGCTCTTTATTCCTTCTTCCAGCCTCAAGACATAGTGCATATTTTTAACTCTACTTTTATTTTGTTTTTTTTTCCATGTGTCTACTAGACTCTTGTGCTCTTCTCCATTATTGTTTGATTCTAAGAGTTATCTGACTTAAAATTGTTATTGCAGGGCTGGGAAGGTGGCTCAATGGTAAAGTGCTTGGCTTCCATGCATGAGGCCCTGGATTTGATTCCTCAGCCCCATAAAGCAGAAAAGGCTGGAAGTAGTGCTGTGGCTCTGTAGCCTTGAGCTAAAGAACTGAAGGATAGCGCCTTGGCCCAGAGTTAAGCCCCATGACTGGCAAAAATAAATAAATAAATAGAAATAAAAACTGTTATTGCATCTTGATCTGCAATATTCCGAGATAGTGGGACCATGAAGAATTAATTAGATAATGGTATTCCATATTGATGAAGTAATTATATAGGACTTTTTACTATATACATATATATAATACTATATACTAAATTTTTTTGCTTCTTTTTAAATTTTACTGTAATGGTGATGTACAGAGGGGTTACAGATACATAAATAATGAAATGAATACAATTCTTATTGAACAATAGATGTCAGCACCATGAATTTTGATCTCTAGAACTGTAAATTAAATACAGCTGTTTTCTTTATCAAGGATTAAATCTCAGATATTTTTCTACAGTTAGAAAATGGACTGTTAATTGTCAACAATATTTATTGATGACATATACCAGATGTTGTTATAATTTAAGTACAAAGTTAAGTAATTCAGGAAAAATTCAAATAATGGAGGAAGTTAAGTGACGTTCAGTTAAACGTGCTATTGATGTTTGCAATGAAACAAAAGAAAGAAGTGCTCAAATATTGGTGGATGATGTAATTGTACACAAGTATTTCATTTGTGGTCTATGAGAAATATTTAAGCACAGAGTTTTCTTATTAAATATAGTGGTACAATAATAACATATGAGGTGTGAAATGGCCTATTGTTTGAAGGAACTATAGTTATAGCTCTTTGATGATTGTCAAAGGTATATCCACAGAATTTTGTGCATTTTCAGATACATTAATAACATTATAGTGTAAGTATATATAGAGTATATATTATAGTGTATATATGTATATATATGTGTATCTCTCTCTCTATATATATATATATAATTTTTTTTCAGATGTGGGGCTTGAAATCTGGGCTTGGGTGATCTCCCTGTTCTCTTCAGCTCAAGGCAAGCACTCAACTCCTTGAGCCACAGTGCCACTTCTGTTTTATTCTAGTGGTTTATTGGAGATAAGAGTCTCACGGCCTTTCTTGTCTGGGCTGGCTTTGAATCATGATCTCCAGATCTCAGCCTACATAATAGCTAGGATTACAGGCATGAGCCACCAGCATCTGGCTATGTGTATATATATATATATATATATATATATATATATATATACACATATATATATGTATATATATATATATATAGTTACAAAAGGCTTTTTTAGTAGTTTCACCATTCATTTTTCATATTTTAAACACTGAAATATTTGTGCTCATGTAGTTTTTTTCTGTTTATTTATCTATGTATTTATATTTTTGTACAACTAGCCATCAAACTCACATCCTACATCGGCCAGGTAAGCACCTACCATTGAGCTATAGCTTTATTCTGCTGGTAAACATTTCTTACCATTCCTTCCCTCCTCCCTTTATAACTAACCTTCCCCCAGTCCCTTTGGGCCAAAGTTGTAAAGTTCATTTTCAACGTAATGCCTTGTACATCTCATTGTTACAATTGTTCAACCTGTATCTCCTCCCCGAATTAGAGAAATGTATATACAAGATGTAGGGCACCAATATCAAATACAGTGAAAACAGGGGTTATACCATGGCGGAGAAACATACCAAAAAACAACAACAAAAAATCACATGGCACACTATAAATATATAAGAAGCAATAGTAAGAAAGGAAAAAGGTATTTGTGTCTCTATCTTGGGGTTCATTTCTCTTAACATCTTATATGGTCATATGTACATAACTTTTGACCTTTTCTATTTGTCCTACACATGTACTAGCCACCTAATTTTTCATTAACAACATTTTAATTCAACATTATTTTCAATCTAATTTTTCATTAACAATTAACATTTTAATTCAACATTATTTTCAACACTGTTGGATACAAAATTAAAGTTTTGATCCATACTCTGAAATATTTTTGCATTTAGCTGAACCAATCTCTAGGCTCAGAATAGCACAGTCTGAATATTGGGGTGCTGCTTTCTTTCTATTCCTTAAATGCTTAGTTTTACACTCTTGCAATGCATGCTCTTTTAGACTTGTATCTCATATCATTTAGTACTTTATTTCACTTCAAAGACAATTTACTCATCTGTACCCTGGAAAATTCCCAGTCATCTCCTGACACTTTTTCTTTTTGATTACTATACAGCATATTCCTAAGTCAGGCTAATTAATATATTTTCACATGTGAATTTACTTTTTAACTCTACTGTTAAGGAAACAGGGGTTGGAAGAATAGGGCCTATGGCTTCCTCCTTCGCTGCTGTGGTTCCAATAGAGCCTAGTCCTTGCAGAGCTCTTCCCAGCTCAAATTCATCATGCTGTCTGAGCAAAATGCTGCTTGGACTACTGCCATTCAGATCCATTGCATGGTTTCAGCACTGTAAGAAATCCAGTGTTCTTACTGGTTTTCCAGTTAACACCCTTTCCCAATAGGAACCACAATTTGTAAGAAATAGAATGCTTCTACATAGAAATAACTCTTTTTAGTTGGGAATATCCAAGGGAAAAATTTTATCAGTTTCTCTTACACCTGTCTGATGTCTCTGGAGCAATACATATGAAAAAATGACATAATTTATATTGAAAGTCATGCTTTATCTGAAGATGAGAAGAAATCACAAAGATCTAAGGGCAAGAGATTTCTATTAGTTACTCAGAAGTGTCTTGGCAGTTTCTATACAGTAATCAGCTATGGACGTAACTGCCACCATACAAGTAAACTTCCATAAATGTTTCTCAGACTCCAAATTGGCTTAGAAATTTCACAAAAGAGCAACATACCTGTTCAGTTTCTGGATTAATTTGTGAGAGAAATGACATTCAGCACATAGGCCTCCAAAAATATGTATTGACGTCATTGCCTTCCACGAAGTAGATACCATAACACTATCCAATATTTTGTAGTAAATTTCTTTTGTAAGTATAAATACATCCCCAAATAATGACATGTGAATACAGAAACCAGTAACTAATTATAATCATTATCAGATATGATGTAATTTACCTAATTAAATTATTGTACTTTTTTTAGACAATTGACCATGCAGTAGATACATTTTCACCAACATTGTTATACACGTGTGAGTATGTGCTACAGTATGGATGACCCCAATTAAGTCACTTGGTGATAGAAAGTTTTCAGATGATATAAAGATATAGAGACCTTAAAACATTAAAATGAGAACTACAACCACATCTTAAAATCATAATCAAATATAATTAGATATACTTGAAAAATTGATCCCTTCCCCTGCTAAAATAAATGGAAAGAAGTTGAGAGCTCTGATAATAGAAGGACTTCTGTCGCAACCACCTTGATGGGCAAGGATGACGCGACAACAGGTTCTTCTTTCAGGCGGTTTATTCAGGACCTTTTACAACATCTTCTCTCCCGCTTCTTCTTTCCTCCGCCCCCCCCTCCGGTTATAAGCCTCCTGGATGGCCAATCCCGAAGCGCCACGTGGCATATACCGATAGGGCTGTAAACACGGAAGCAAACTAGGAGCCAAGTCATAGCCATATAAGGAGTTGTTTTTTACAGAGAGCACTTGTCACCAGGAAGACGGAAGGCGGGAACCAGCGCCATCTTTGGTCGCAGGCGCGTCATTTTTGCGGCTGCGCTGTCTTTGGTCACGGCTCCCCCAGCTCTCCACAGACTTCCTTAGCAGACAATGTTTCATTTACTCACAAAATCTACTATTTGCAATTGTACCTCAAAAATAAAAAACCTGCAGCTTTCTATATATCATGGGACCTTGTTTGCTAAGAGTCAGATTCAATGTGAGTAAGTTTTTAACTACAGAAGAAGTGTACATTAAGATGTTTGTAGTGGAGAAAGGACTGCAGTTTCCATTAGGACTGTGAGATTCCTAATTTCACGGCCATCTCTCATTTCTGCTTTCTAAGCTGTGACTCCCGTCTTTGCTAAAAGAAAAATCACAAATAAAACACTCATCAACATTCATTCCACAGGTTGTGCTTGATTACTATTGCTAAATATATACTAATAAACAAATGGGTTGATTTGTTGCATTGGGCAAAATATATTTGCATTTTAATATGGGCCTTACTATTAATGAGGTTAAAAATGCTAAGATTTTAGATAGCACTGGCCAAAGAGAAGATACATTTGTTATAAGCAGGCTTTTGGAAAACTTCAAATTCGTGTTAGTGCTCAGTGGCTGAATCTGCTATTCTCGTCTCTAAAACTTATTTTACTGGAGCATTAGGAGAGCTAACACAGTGAAAGTGTGAAGGACCCGATGAATGCTGTTATAAAGATGTAGTTTCCATGATGTAAATTTGTGGTGCAAATTAGATATTGTAAAAAGTATTAAGCAATTGTGAAAATTAATATTGAGTGTTGGTCTTGATTTTTTTAGCAAGTGATTTACATTCCCAAATGCTTGCTTGATAATAATTCTTTATGCTTTGGTTAGTCTATATTGTTTCAGAGACAGAACATAGAAAATAGTGAAGGACAAAAGAGAAAATGAGTCACTAAGGAAGCTGACACCTCATTAGATTTAAAAAATGCAGCCTGTTTTTCCATGAATATCATTAGTAGCCCAAGAAGACTAAAAGGTCCCATCAAATTCCAGGCAGTGGAAGCAAGCCAAAAAGCTCGAATAGTTCAAAAATGCATGCCCTCCTACAGTTGAATCAAAATTAATTTAACACCCTCACAGGACACCTCATATTTTTTAAAAGAAGTAATCCCTTCATATACTAAAATGTTTTGACCTCTTTAACACCATAAAATGTTCTGAGAAAAACTGTTTCAATACATAAAATTGACAGATATACGAAGAACATTTTCACCACTTATCTAGAAAACCTTTATTACATGCTTACTATGTGCAGAGAAGTAAAGATTGCACAAGCATGTCAAAAAAAAAAAACAAGTAAGATATGTTGTTCTCAATAACAAAGAAGTTAACATTAGTAAAGGAAATGTATGTATGTATGTATGTATATATATATATATATATATGAGATACCAAAGAATATAAGCAAATATGAGAAAGTGGAAAATATTGTACTTTAAGTGTAATTCAAAATGGAAATTAAAAGCAAGGAAAATAATCAGAGCTGCATCCATTTGAATTAAGAAAACCAGATTCAGCTGGGTGGGTGCAAGTGGCTCACCTCTATTATCCTATCTATGAGAGGCTAATATCTGGCAGACCATTGTTCAAAGTCAGCTCAGGCAGAAAAGTTGGCTTAGACATTATTCCCAAACTAATAAGTAAAAACCAGGGCTTGAGGTGTAGCTCATGTGGTAGAAAATCAGCTGAGGATGCACTGAGTTCAAATCCCAGGATAGTCAAGAAACTATGACCAAGCCAAGTATCATTCTGTCCTAGTCATTTTCCAAACTAAGAGCAAATAATAAAATTTAACTCAGAGTTTTTCCATGAGAGATGAATGATACATGGATATGAATGTAATTTATGTCTTAAGTCATTGAAAAAGATGTTAGGGAAAATTATTTAATTTGAGTGGGTGAAACTAGTTCCAGAAAGTAACTGCTCATGAAACTAGTTCCAGAAAATAACTAGGTAGGATGTTTAACATTATCATCAATAATAGATTTATTCAATAGATAACTAAACTGTGGCTTACACTTTTAGCCTATTTTTAAAGAGAGTAGAACATGATGAGGGTTAAATATTTAAATGAATGCATGAAAGTAGGATAGTGAAACCAATTAAAAATTAATAAAATTTGGGACTACAATGAAATAAAAAGATTAATAGATGGGGCAAATTCTTTCAAAGCACATTATATGCATGCACAAAAATATCACCATGAACTCTCTTTAAACAATTAATATATGCTAATAAAAATAAAGAAAGAGCAGGAAAAATAGGTTTATAGAACATAAAATTCAGTGCACTTATTTAACAGGGTTTACAAACCCAATACTTATTCTCATTTTCAAAATATAGAGATGGATAATTTTGTTCCTTCCCTCAATAAACCCAAAGTATGAGGGAAGACAAGTATTGATATTCATTTTTCAAAGTTGTATTGGTAGACATGGGAAATGAAAGGTCAATTCATTTAAAAATAAAATCTACAACAAGCCCAAATACACTCTTATGAATAGGTGCACATTCTTGACCTTCTAGTTAATTCTTTCCTTGACATTTAAGATGGAGATTCTCAACATGAAAATCGTAGTCATCTATCTTGTTTTGCATTACTTTACTCATGGGCAGAAACCACTTAAAACAAATTGCATTATGAGAAAATAATGTTCAAAATTTGCTGATTATATTTGCTTAAAAGATCATACTTGCCCACTGTTATTAATAATAAACAGTCTCTAATAACCATAGATGAGATTGCTCATAATTACATTACCTGGAAATCTTTCAAAGCCAATGTAAACAGAAGTTTGTCATACCTAGCTAATCCTATAATTTCACTTTACCCAAAGTGAATTATTAATCCCAAGGAAAATGACAGAGAATTTCTTTAAAATCATACATGGCTAAATTAAATATTTTTTTTAGGTCCCATACAAGATTTTGGTGTATATGTAAGTTCTTACATATATATTTGACTATTATCTGATCTTAAGGGTTTTTTTTGTTTGTTTTTGTTTTTGTTGGTTGTGGGGCTTGAACTCTGGGCCTGGGCGCTGTCCCTCAGCTCTTCAGCCCAAAGGCCAGCGCTCTACCACTTGAGCTACAGTGCCACTTCCGGTTTTCTGGTGGTTTATTGGAGATAGGAGTCTCATGGTCTTTCCTGCCTGAGCTGGCTTTGAACTATGATCCTCAGATCTCAGCCTCCTGAGTAGCTAGGATTACAGGTGTGAGCCACTGGCACCTGGCCTGATCTTAAGTTTTTATTAAAATCAATAAATGTCTACACCAATAAATGTCTACATCAATAAATGTCTAACTAATCTTGTGCTAGTTCATGTATGATTGTCAACCTTGCTGCATAAGTTGGATGATTGTGAAAGTAGTAAAATACTTATATTGTTAGGATTAAAAATCGGTAAAGAGGGGCTGGGAAGGTGGCTCAGTGGTAGAGCGCTTACCTTGCATGCTCGAGGCCCTGGGTTCGATTCCTCAGCACCACATAAGCAAAAAGAAAAAAGCTGGAAGTGACGTTTTGGCTCAAGTGGTAGAGCGCTA
>NW_012267309.1:8622507-8623193 GCF_000151885.1 Dipodomys ordii | reverse complement strand
AAAAGCCGGAAGTGGCGCTGTGGCTCAAGTGGTAGAGCGCTAGCCTTGAGCTGAAGAGCTGAGGGACAGCGCCCAAGCCCAGAGTTCAGGTCCCATGACCAGACCCCCCAAAAAAAACAAAAAAAATGGCAGTTTATGAATAAAATGTTTCTTGTTCAATGTCACCCCTTACAACACTTTTACCCCATCCTTCCTAACCTATCCCTTCTCTTGCTTTTCTTAATTTTGTAGGAATGTGCATTGATTTTTTTTTTTTTTTTTTTTTACTGAATTATCCCCCTCCTCTTCAATTTTCTACCTTCCTCCCCTTTCCTCTTCCCCTCTACTTTCAGGTACCCATTTTCTGATGCTTTTGTTTTTGTTTTGTTTTTTGTTGTTGTTGAAGTATGATTTCACTTTTTAAGGAGTTACATTCTCTGAGTTCAACCTTGAATCTATTGTATTTCATTTAATAGATTTGTGTACACCTAAAGTATTCACCTATATTATTTATAAACTAATTCTGGCCATATAATACTTTTATTTTTTATTTTTTATTTTTTATTTTTTTTGGTCCGGTCGTGGGGCCTGAGCTCTGGGCCTGGGCGCTGCCCCTCAGCTCTTCAGCTCAAGGCTAGCGCTCTACCACTTGAGCCACAGCACCACTTCCGGCTTTTTTCTTCTTGTTTATGTGGTGCTGAGGAATC
>NW_012267309.1:8596423-8622189 GCF_000151885.1 Dipodomys ordii | reverse complement strand
GCTCTACCACTTGAGCCACAGCGCCACTTCTGGCTTTTTTCTTCTTGTTTATGTGGTGCTGAGGAATCGAACCCAGGGCCTCATGCATGCAAGGCAAGCGCTCTACCACTGAGCCACCTTCCCAGCCCCATATAATACTTTTAAAGTGGTGATATACACAATGGAATTCTACTTATGCATCAGAAAGAATGATATTACGCCATTCATAAGGAAAAACTTGGAAAAATTATATTAAGCAAAGTAACACAGATTGCATGGTTTCCTTAATTTGTAGTAGCTAGAATGTGCCTATACATCTACCATTAAACAAAGTAGGTGGTAAGGAAGTAGTTGCAAATGAATGAACTGAAGTAGAATACTCTATGGAGAACACTAACAGTGTAATTCTTCAAAACAAACAAGCAAACAAAAATCCACAAAGCCCAACAAAGTAAGTATCAGGAAATGGTTATTCACAAGATGGTAGAGTGGAGGTAAGGGGAGAGTGATAGAAAAATGAAGCAGCAAAGTGAGGAGAATGCAGGTAAAGATTCATTTTATATACCAAAGAATTGAGAAATATAGGGGAAAGGGTGGGCCCAAGGGGGAGGAAGTGACACTAATCAAGATGCATTGTACACTTAAAAGGCAAGAATAATAAATGTATAATCTAAAATTAAGTTAAGCAAGTGAATGGGTGAATAGGGAGGGTTGGGTGAGAATGTTGAATTGGACAACATTGCTCAAGATATACTGGGTTCATAAAATGTTTGGTGAATGGCAATTCAGTAGAACTACTGAAAGATAATAAAATATTTATTTAAGAAAGAAAGTATGAAAACAAGCTTTACCATCTGGTCAGTTAACATTTTGGTGAAAATTTGAACTATGATATTTATGATCCAATTTCAAAACAAAATAAATTCTTATTTCTGATTTTTTAAAGAGAAACTAAATGTTTATAAATTTCTTATGTACACTTTAAATCTCAACGGTCTCCAAATATTTTCTGTTATAGAAATTGTTATGGTATTTGTGAAAGGTGATGTATGCACACGTCACCATCACCTTTGGTGCTGGTCTTTCCTTGCTTGAACCAAAATTGTATGTCCACCTTCATAAATGATACTGCTTACATAAATGGCCAATTTTTTTTGCTTTCGAGTATTGTTCATGATTTTGCATATGCATATGTGGTCCTTCCCCCAATGGCTCTATGAAAATAATTCTAACCATCCAAAAATAATACTTTCTTCATTTTTTTCACATTTTATTTATAATTGAGTCACTGTCAGGGTGCACAGGAAGAACAGAGTATGGGGCAGAGCATAAGAGTCCTAGAGACTCCTGAGCGTTCTGGTCATGCCTTGAACATATTATTATAACTGATTTGAAGGTGTGAGTGCAGGGACAGCAGACTTTTCTGTTGCACACCAGTGTAGCCTAGAAGGAAGCCATACACAACTATCTATGGGGAAATTATTAGAATGGGGTAAAAAATAGAATTCTTTGCCATTGGTGCTCTGAGAAGAAAATTTAGAAATACAACTAGGAAGCCTATGCATATAAATTACTGATTCTTAAAATGGAGTACTGTGAACATTGCAGTTTGAAAGAATTGTTATGGGGAAAGTGTCTGTTGCTGTTCCTTGAATATGCCAGTAGTAAATAGCTAATTCTTTGAGTTATGGTGAGAAGATATCTTGTGAACAAGTGAGTTGCAGGGTGTCTCAGGTATGTGATCTTAGCTACTCAGGCGGCTGAGATCTGAGAACTGCAGTTGGAAGTCAGCATTGATAGGAGAATCCCTGAGACTTTATTTCTAATTAGCCACCACAAAACAAGAAGTGGTGCTTTGGCTCATGTGGTAGAACTCTAGCCTTGGGCCAAAAAAGCTGGGATGGACAGTGCCCAGTCCTTAGGTTTAGTTCTGATTCAAATACAAATTAATGGTCAGGAAACAGACAAAATGATATGCTTTTAAAAAGTTAAATAATATAATGATCATAATTTTTAACCAACAAAATAAAGAGATGAAAAAATTGAAAAATCTTTTTAATTAAGAAAAATAAAAATTAGTAATCAATCTTTTGCTGCATTTTGTTAGTGAAGAAGAGTGAGGCTGTATTTGAATTTCAGAGAAGAGATAGTCTATATTAGTATCATGAAATA
This sequence comes from Dipodomys ordii, assembly GCF_000151885.1. NCBI lineage: Eukaryota > Metazoa > Chordata > Mammalia > Rodentia > Heteromyidae > Dipodomys > Dipodomys ordii. The sequence continues at coordinate 8,620,038 of NW_012267309.1, read as the reverse complement.
GTCCAAAACTTCATGCTTTGACATGGAAAATTACTATAAATAAGACAAAGAAAAAATGTTAAAGGTTTATATGGCCAGATATTCAGTCTTTTTGTTGAGTTAATCCATAGATTAGGGCATATTTTAAACATTAATCCTTAGTTGCACAGAGTAAACTGATGGAGTTCTGTGTCACATGGTATTTCTTTGTGTGTGTGTGTGTGTGTGTGTGTGTGTGTGTGTGTGTATACATGTGCCCGTGCACGCTATTCATGGTGTTTTTGAACTCAGGACCTGATTGTCACTCTTATGCATTTTTGCTCAAGACTAGCACTCTATAATGTGAGCCACATCTCTACTTCCAGATCTTTTTTTGTGCTTAATTGGAATAAGAAATTCATGGACTATCTCCTACCTTGGCTGGATTCTAATGGAAATCCTTAGATCTCAGCCTCCCCAGTTGCTAGGATTACAGGCATAAGCCTGAAATTGAGCCTAGCTCAATTTTGCATTTTCAAACTTGTCTTTAAGCTTTTCTTGTGATGGCCTTAGGTGCTCACCTCTGCCTAATACTAAGACATGGACTTTCCGAACACGTGCAGAATTTTACAAGTTTATCACAGTTTCTTTTGTTCTTGGTTATTGATGGTGGAAATTGTCTCAGAACCATATAATTCTGTCAAGTTTTCCTTTTATAGTTTATTGGTAGTTGTATACTTGCTCACGATCGTGATGTTTCTTCTTATATAGCCTATTGTTCAATAATATAATCTAGAGAATGTCCACACAGACCTTTAGAACTTTTTATCATTGTATCACAAGTGTACATAAGTGTTCGCCACCTTGAACCCGTGATTATTTTTCCTGGCTTGTATTTGTAAGTGATGACTACTTTTAGCATCTGCACACCTATTGCCCTGGAGGGGTTGCCTACACAATTTGCTGATATGTACTAGAGAAGGAACAAAATTTAATTTTAGCTCACATTTTAGAAAATGAGTAGGGATCCATCATAAATCAAAAAGCCCTTGTGCTTTGAAAAAATCATTTTATATAGCAGTAATATTGTAATTAAAACAGATAGTCTCTATTGAGAAATTCACCTTTAAACTCTGCGAAAGAAGCAGCATTAAGGAGGGTAAATTTCCATAAATTTTCTATTTAATACCTGGTGTGTCTGACAAAGGTTGCAAGAAGAAGAGGAAGGAGGGTATAGAAGCAGGTATTGAGCTTTCACATGTTCACCTAATTATATGAACCCTTCACCTCCTCTTTGATTTTGTGTTGGACTATTGTTACCCTTACACACATACATGGTAAGGGAGCTCTATTACTAACCTCCCTGCAAGAGAGTCGGAAATGACTTTGCGAAGAGAATGGAAGGAATGTACTGTTGAAGAGGTAAAGCATTTTCCTATAATTCAACATCAGATTGCTTTCTTGAGGTACTCTGCGTTGTATTCCCTCACTTTTACCTGTACCTTTCCACCAACATGCACAAGTGAAATTCAACAGTGTTTAGCTTCTACTTGTGTTTTCTGCAGAATTTAAATTTTGTAATACGTGTTGTTACTCATGCTTTTGTTCCCCGAATCCTTCTTGTTGCTAAAATTATAACAAGGTTGACTTTGAGGATTTTACTTCTAATACCAACACTATTCAAAGACACTCTAAAGCTAATAGTTTGATTCTTAAACTTTTCTGATATCAAGAGCAGATTTTTAATGTATGAATCACAAAAGTAATTTTATTCTGATTAGATTAAAAATAACAAGAATTATTATTAGAGAGCAATAAAGGCTTTGGTGAGGTTTGATGATAACTCAGACTCAAGTTAACAGTTTTCTAGCATATAGAATATTTTTTTTATTTGTAAACTAGAAAAATGATAAAGTGGTGCAATTTATCAAAATAGGCTTATACTGAAAGTGGGTATGGTAAATGGAGGTGGAAGAGTGTGTTCTGATCCTGGTTTACAAGAATGTGCTAAGAATAAACATTTTGTAAGAAATACCAAAATATTCTGAACACCAAAAATATATAATTTTATACCAAAAGTATCTTTGTGGTCTAGAAGTTTGAATTGTACATACATTTTGAAATAATGGGAAAAACACACCACAAATAAGGTACTTAAATATCTTCTATATACTTTTTCATAAATTACTAGAGTTCTTGCCATGAGATGATACTGGAAAAAAAAACTAACTCCAAACTTATAAATGATGTCTTGTACATAATTGCTATCATTTATTTTATGAGAATTTCTAATCTATTTAACTTTATTACAAAAAAAACCTTGCTCATAGATTCTGTGTTTTAAAACAAACACAAAATTAACATGACTTTTGAAATAGAAGAAGCAACACAAAGATGCATTCAGACAAACTTACCATATTCCTACATGCTTCCACTGACTTTACCTCCTCTCTGAACTAGTCCTAGCCGCAAGACTCAGAATCCTTGCTTATTTTCTCTATGCTTTCACAACTTACAATGATTTGTAAGAAATACGCAAAGGGAGAGGGTGTTTTATTTTGTTTTTAATTAATATAGATAGATATGGATATAATCATGTATCATTCCTCTATACACTAACTATTTTATATAAGTTAAAAAAAAACATAGTTTTGCCAGGCGCCAATGGCTCATACCTATAATCCTAGCTACTGAGGAGGTTGAGATCTGAGGATTGTGGTTTAAAGCCAGTTAGGCAGGAAAGTCCCCATGAGATTCTTAGCTCTAATTAACCACTAGAAAACCTGAATTGGAGTTGTGGATCCAAGTGGCAGAATGGTAACCTTGAGCAAAAGAGCTCAGAGACAGCACCCAGGCTCTGAGTTCAAGCCCAATGACCAACAAAAATAAAAATAAAAAGTAAAAAAAAAAAGACCATAGTTTAAAGACAGAACTAACAGCCTTAAAAAAATAAATTTATCCTTACTCTATGCATACAAACATACACACCTTTTATTTTAGGGTAAATATGAATACTTCATCTAATAGAACATTTTCAAACAACCCTTTCTTCTCTTTGGTTCCTTGTTTTGGTCTCTTCCTCCGTTTCTCTGCATCATCATACTGCCTGTGCCCAGCCTTTTTTGCATCACTTTTCAACCCATAAAACAAAGAAGCTTGACTTTTCCTTGCTTGCTTCAGCTAATGCATATAAACATACAAGCATCCATAATAAGAAGATTAGGAATTCTGAATAATGAAATGTGAATTTATGTTTTAATTTCCTACACAAATTACTATTTTTACTCAGTTATAATGTTACATGGAATGTTCTTTAGTTCAACTAGTAAATTTAATTAAAGTTTATATACTATCTCACTGGGTTGTTAGAACATCAGTTAATGACAAATCACTCTATTTCTAAGTATTTGTCATTTTAAATATAGCTTTGGATATACGGCCTTCATTACTGATGTTTTTGTTTCTATGACAGTATCATGGGCAGGTTTGCTGGATGAAGGAGTATAAACACTATAATTGCAGTAAATTTGATAAATACCTTTCCAAGAATGTGAAAACTCCTTTTTCTACAAATTAAAAACAAAATCCCTTTCTGATTCCATAGTGATACTTTTGTTTATTTCAACATTTGAAGATCTGACAGATATAAAGGGATTCTTAATTATTGCAAACATTTATTGAACCACGAGTGATTTTGTACATTTTCTTTACTTTTATGCCCGTTTGTATATACTAGTCTACAAATTACCTATTGTTTACCAAGGGAATCTATTTAACACAGATTCTTTAAAAAAAAAATAAAAGAAATTTCCATTGGAAGGGAGATTTTTGTGATGATCAGTTATTCTCAATCACATTTAGATTTTATCATTATCTAATAAAACTTTAATTTTAGTACACATATTTGTTAATAAATATGTGCATAGTTCCCTGAACTATCACTATACGCAGTCTTGAAGGATTCTGCTTTTAAAAATCTTGTGATGGAAATCAGAGAGGTAAACTTCCAGTAACAATTTTTGCTGATTACAACCAAATGTGGATTTTGTAAAATGGACTTAGGAAAAAAAAATGAGATGAAGACTTATTTCTCAAATCCAGCTTGCACCCTATAAGCTGATAATTAACTAAAGAATTAATAATATTTATAGTAGGGTCATAACTGTACAGACACACAGCTCAGTTTTATATAAATAACTGAAACATGGATTTTTGTTTAAGCAATAAGAATATAGGAAAAAGGAAATTTTGATGAAGAAAAAGCACTTTCTCAACTACTAGTAAGTCAATGTATTTAATTAAGTGACTATTCAGTTTTAAAATTTTAACCACTTAATCAATAAACATTATTTTAAGTCACTGTTCCAGCATCTATAGAAGGAATAAGATAAAGCATATGTAGTGTTTTGTTAGACTGATAGAATTAATTGTAATATATTTCCCCAAAATAAGCTACCAAAGCACCATACTTTTTATTACATAATTTAAAAATTTAGTATTGTAAGAGGGGAAAATACTTAATTTGCAGGTACAAGACACAGGTGTAAAGTTTTATATATGGTATGCAATGGTCATATGTGAAAATCTTCATTAATTGTTTCTCACTGGGAAAAGGGTGAACCTAATGTTGGCTCTGAACCAACAAGGGGTTGGTTTAGAAATAAAATAGATTCACCAAGAAATGTAGAAGATTTTGTAATTTTAAAAAAATTATATTTAATACTTTTCTATGTAAATTTATATAAGGGATGTTATATTAGAGCATTTTATTTATTTATTTTATTGTGAAAATACTGTACAGAGGGGTTACAATTACATGGGCAAGATAATGAGTACATTTCTTTTTTTTTTAATTTTATTTTATTTTATTTGTGAACATACTGAGTACATTTCTTATCAAGCATTGTAGCCTCCTCCTTTGTTTCCCCTTCCCATCCCATCCTTCCGCCCCCCCCTACAAAAGTTGTAAAGTTCCTTTTCGACATAACGACTTGTACATCTCATTGTTGCAATGGGTTCACCTGTATCCCTATTTAAACGATTTGTTTTTTCCCTTCCCTTCCACAAATTATATCAACATCAAATACACTGAAAGCAGGGGTTATACTGTTGGGGAGGGACATACAAAGCAACAAAGAAATAATCTTATATATATATGTTAGAAACAATTGCATGAAACAAACAAACATTTGAAAACATATCTTAGGGTTCATTTCCCTAACATCAACTTATCTGACCTTTTCTGCTTGACTCAGACATATACTAGTTATTGCAAATAATGGAAACCATGGGACCTATGTTTCTTTGGGCCTTGCTTACTGCACTTAATATAATTTTTTCCAAGTTTTTCCATTTCCTAACAAATGGGGCAATGTCATTCTTTCTGATGGAGGCATAGAATTCCATTGTGTATATATACCACATTTTCTTGATCCATTCATCTACTGAGGGCATCTGGGTTGGTTCCATATCTTAGCTATGGTAAATAATGCTGCAATAAACATAGTCGTGCTGGTAGCTTTAGTGTGGTCTTGTTTGTAAACATTTGGATAAATGCCCAAAAGTGGGATTGCTGGGTCATAGAGGATCTCTATTTCTATGAGAAACCTCCATACTACTTTCCAAAGTGGTTGAACAAGTTTACACTCCCACCAACAATGCAGTAGGGTTCCCTTCTGTCCACATCCCCTCCAGCATCTGTTGTTATTAGAGTTCTTGATTATAGCCATTCTAACTGGGGTGAGGTGGTATCTAATGTTGTTTTGATTTGCATTTCTTTTCTGGCTAGAAAAGTTGAGCATTTCTTCATGTGTCTATTGGCCATACTTCTTTCCTCTTCAGAGAAGTTTGTCTTTAAGTCTTTAGCCCACTTATTTATTGGGCAGTTGTTTCTCTGAAGATTTGTTGTTGGCAGATTTAATTTTTTGAGTTCCAAGTATATTTTAGATATAAGACCCTTGTCCATTATATGGCTAGTGAAGATCTTCTCCCAATCGTGGGCTTTCTATTGATCCTGATAGCTATGTCCTTTGCCATGCAGAAGCTCTGCAATTTCATGCAATCCCATTATTAGAGCATTTTAATAATTTGCTTCATTGGTAAATGTAATTCTCTTGTGATATATGATTCAGATTCAGTCATATTAGCTTAGACATCATAAGAATTCAAAAATTGGGAAATGTATGTTGATTAGAATAATATATTGAAAGAATTGCAAACAATTTTGATAGATTTATTTTGCATACATATGGTTTGCTTTGATATAGCATTTTATTTTCTTTTATTCCAGTCCAATGATACGTTGATCATTTGAAAAATCTGGTGGCAAAGCTTTGCTTTACTAGTTTGAACAGCTACTCATCTGAAAAAAAATTATTTTTCAAACTGTCTAAACCTGAGTCACAAAGCAATAGGTTCCAAACCATAAATATCTCATGTGGAGTAGGGTAAGTCATTTCATAGGTATTAAAATTTCCTTTCAAAGTCAATTTTCTTGATAAATTCAAAATTCAATCTACTGGAAAAACAGCCATTGCCAGAAAAACAAAGCAAGGCATTCCTTTAAAATCATGCATTATTTTTGCATTAAATTTGAAATTACATAAGTTGGGGTATCATCATTTTAAAGCAACATTTTCTGAAAACCAGCTATACACTGTGCATGTGAAAATATATTGAGTTTTTCCATGAGCTTTTTGCGTGTAGTTATTTTTTATGTATAGTAACATTAGTAGGATGACTGAATTTAATTTTAAATATTCATACAATATCACTGTAACATGATGCAAAGGCATTAAAGTTAATTTTGAATAAAATTATTTAAAGAAATCTTCTGTTTTAAACTCTTAATTCAGTGAAATGATAATTACTTGGGAACAAATAATATCTTGAATGAATCTCAGAGAATAGAACATTATGCTCTTAGAAGTAGATTCTGTTTACTTTTAGTAACATTAATTTGAAATTATTAGAAATATGAATAATAAGACTGATTGTAGAACTATTACAAACAAAAAGCCATCAGTGCCACATTTCCATATTGTTAAACACTTTTAAACAAGTAATATTAGCAAAGCATGTAAAATAACAGCACCCTGTCATTCTCCTACAGAATCTTCTGTTTAGGTAACTATCCACGACAAGAATAGCTTTAGGAGGTCCAGCAGAGATCTCCCATGTAGCTACTTAGGAGACTTAAATTCTTAAAAATCAAAAGTTAGAGGTCAGCTCAAGTAGAAAGTTTTCTAGATTACTCTTCAAAAATAAATAAATGTTTATCAAAAAACAGGGCTGGTGGTGTGGTTCAGGTGATAGAGCACCAGCCTAATGAAAGACCTTGACCTCAAGAACCCAATATCAAGAAAGAATGAAAGAAAGATGAAAGAAAGCAAAGAGAGAGAGAAATAAAGAAAGAGAGAGAAACAAGGAAAGAGAGAGAGAAGAAAGGAAGGGAAGAAAGGAAAGATAATTTATTTCAAGAAATAATATCTTCAGTTGTCCCCAATTTATGCAGATATTTCATATTCAGGTACTTTAAGCCAAACATTTTACAAATTTGAATTAAAAATATCTTTACTGAGACATTATAATTTAAATGTTATTAGAAACAAGGTGATAATTTAGAGGCAATAAGATAGAGAAAATAGCAAGCCAATATAAGCTTATCAATCTTTTTTCAATAGAAACTTTTTAAGCAAAGAAAGAGTGGTAAGTTGTATGAAAAAATGCCAAAAATGAATATTTTGCCTAGAAAGCTTCAGAAATTAAGGAAGACTAAAGACTTCACAAACAAATGACAGCTGAAGGACTACCCCATAAGGCCTGCTAGCAAGAATGCCAAAGTTTTCATTGGAAGAAAAGGATTTGATTAGTCATTGAACTAGATGTAAATAGGAAATTTACTGGTGAAAGTATACCAATGAAAAAAATTCCAACACTGTAATGGTGACGTATAAGTCTCTTATAACTCTATTATAAAAGTTAAACAACAAAAGCATTACATATACTGAGGAACTAAGATATTGTAGGTAAAATAATGTGTTACTGAATAATATTAAAATATATCAATTATTATATCAAATATATATTTGAACAAAATGAGAAGAATTTCTAATACAATTGAAGTTAGTCTAGATTAGAATAGAATGTTAAGTTCTAAATAAGTTTCATGATAACCAGAACATTTTTAAAAAGTGTATCAGACACACAAAAATATATTCAGAAAGGCATCAAATCATACTCCTAAAGGAAACAATAGTAAAAAGGAAGAGAGAAAAGATTGACAAAAGATTTATCAAATATCCAGAAGCTACTTAAAAATGGTTATAGTAAACCTTTATTATATTCAATAAGATATAAATTGATTAAAATTCCAATCTACAGATATAATACCACAAGGTTAATAAGTAATACTACCAAACAACCAAAATAATAAAACCAAAATTTGAAAAAAATCACATTCAGCTATTTGTTTCCTGTATGAAATCAAATATAAAGATATACACATTGATAAAAAGGATAAGGAAAAAAAATACAATGCATGCAAATCTTAATTAAATGTTTCATATTAGGAAAAAAGTTGTCACAAGATATGAAGAAACTATATTATGATACAGGGATGAATTTCTCAACAGGTAATAAATTTTTTGAAATAAATGTGAACTTCAGAGTATGTAAAAAGAAAATGCTAATAAATACTCAGGGACAAATAGCATACAATTACATGTTCTTTAATTCTCCATGTTCAACAGTATAAAGATCATCCAAATACAAAGTCATTGAGGACATGCTAAATATAGTTTACAAATTAAGACCAAATGGACCTTTTAATGATATGCATAATAATTTATTCAAGATTAAAATGGAATAAAAGATGCATCAAGGGGCAGGGAAGGTCTCTCAGTGGTAGAGCGCTTTCCTTGTATGCATGAGGCCCTGGGTTCAATTCCTCAGCACCACATAAGCAGAAAAAGCCAGAATTGTCACTCTGGCTCAAGTGGTAGAGTGCTAGCCTTGAGCTGAGGGACAGTGACCAGGCCCAGAGTTCAGGTCCCATGACTGACAAAAATAAAAGTAAATAAATAAAATAAAAGATTCACCAAGAAAGACTATATCATATGATATATACAAGTCTTAAATTGTAAGAAAATTTAAAGCATTTTCTTATCACAATGTTATGAAAGTAAAATTAGTATCTGTAGAACAAGAGGGAGATCAACAAATATATGCTATCTAAACATACTACTGGATAACTACTAATTCAATGAAAGAAAAGGAATAAACAAAAGGTGTTTTAAGGAAAGTGAATAACAAATGAAAAAGCCATTCATATTGAATAAGTCATTGTTGTGGTCTCATTGTTTTTGTCCCTTAAAACTTAATTTATTGACCAGCAATCAGTCACCAGTATGATAATAATAATGAGATGGGGAATTAGGGAGGTAATTATGAAAGTAGGTACGTAGAATAGTGTCCTTTCAGAGACACACAGGAAAGTTATCTTTGCCTTTCATCAAATGAAAAACAGGGAAATTGCCATAGTACAAGCCAAGAAGTACACCCTTCCCCAATATATAACCTTCTGACTCACAACTGGGAGATGAATATTTCTGGCTTTTACTTAATGGTTAATGGTACTTCATCAAAATAGCCAAAGTGGACTGACAGAAATGTGTTTCACTTGCACTGAATTGTGTATTCTTCCACAGGCTTTAATAACCGAATGTTTACAGATAAACATTTTAGTGTATTCCATTTACTAATAATTAAATTTATCCTAAGAGTTTTAATACTTTTTTTCTTTCTTAAATAGTGTTACCAAATGTTGCATTATGTTGATGTTGAAATCCATATTTGCAGAGAAAAAAATTTCTTACCTTGTAAATGCATGTTAAAAGTATATGATATACTGTCTGTAGAAAAAGTTCATAGCTGCAACAATAGCAAAAGCACCTGTACTGTGTGTTTTCAATATCTTTCAGGCCATGAGAAAGATTTTGCTTTCCTGTGGTGCCTGACCCCTTCCTGTAAGTTTCAGAGTCTAATTCAATGGAATAAAGTTACCATGGCCACCTGCTAAACTACAACTGTAAAAAACTTGTGGTGGGGGGGAGCCACATTTAAATATATATTTCAAATAAATGACTTACTGTTCAAAGACTGACCCAGAGTAGCATAAAACCTGAGGACTCATAGGGAGGAATGGCTTATGCAATGATGACATGTGGGGACTTAGGAGTTCCATTTAACCTCCTTTCTGGCTCTCACATGTCTTTAAAAGAGAAAAAAAATTGCCACGGCAGTTTCATTTAACCAGCTGATTTTAAATTGCTCCTTGAGGCTGATTTTGTAAAACTTCTTCGATATTTTATAGTTCTTCAGTTTTATGAGCACCATAAATGCCACAATCTTTAGAAATGGCGTAGCATTTCTAAAGGAACATCTTTCCTTAGTGTCAGGGTGATGTTAAGTCATGGACTTCTGAAACCCATTAATAGCAGCACTCTGATTTAAATGCCACCAGGCTACCCAACGTGTCCATTAGTTTAGTGCAACATTACTTGAGTACTTTTAGGATAGACCTTCATTACTTGAATGTTCTTTCTTTTCCCTCTTTTTGTTGCCTGGCCAAATAATCTATTACCTACATAGAGTACAGTCATTTCAGGTGTCTGTCTACTAAATTAAAAGTTGTCACAATACATCTACAAGCCCAGTGAAGTTACTCTTCAGGAGACACTAAGCATGTAGGCATTGAGGATTGACACTCCAGGGAAAGAGCATTTATTATTTTTATATCACAATAGCAAGCAACTAAAGAATAAATCTACTCTGTTAGTAGTGTGGCATGTGAAAGCTGGCAGCTGTGTCATGCCCATCAACCCTGTTAGAGCAGAACAGAGAGCAAAGCTTGTCTCTAATGTGTTCCAGAACATTTAGCATGTTCCACACAGAAGCCTCTTAGAATGAGATATTTAAAAAAAGCCTAATTTTCATTTTGATCCCTAAAGTATAATAGAGATGTTGTTTCCCAGATTTTAAAATCAAGTCCCCCTTTCCACATTCTATATGTTTTTAAGGAATTGTAGCAAAGCCAGTGATATCCATAATAAAAGCAATTTCCTTCAGTGTAAGTGAAATCACTCCTGCTGAGATCCTAAGGGCTCTTCTTTGGCCCTGAGAGAGAACTCATTGAATATCTTAAACCTCACATTGCCACACAGAACAATGAGAAAGTCGCCAAACACACCTGCAATGCTTTAGCTAAATTTAGCTTTTCAAAAGATGCTATAGATTTCATAAATACATTATTGCCATTTGTGTTGAGTAGCCGAAGAAAGCTCACATAAAAGGCTGGTAAGGGAATCATTTCAACCTCAAGCAGAAAGCTATTATTATCTCTATCTAGGATTCCAATTAAAGAATATCCGAGAGAAAACAACACTAGTGGAGATAATAATGAACATTTCAGATTAGCTTTCAAGAGCTGCATATTTAAGGAGTAAAAATAATGAGCTAGAATCACATCCTATAAATTCAATAAAGGTTATTTCCACCATTACTCAATATAAGTGGAATGGAGCTCTGAGAAAGGGATGTCCATAAGCTGATAACACCAAATTATGCCCTTAAACACACCCAGACAATGTGTGTTTTCCATTTTCCATTAATGCAAAGAGGAGTTTAGTACAATGAAGAGCACAATAACTAGCCTTTGTTTAATTTCCCATAAACATACCATTCAAGTTAACTCCCAAACCAATTGTTAAGTACTACGTATATGCCTTTCAAATGGTAAAGCCCAAGCATGAGTTAAGACACAAGTATCAGCAACCATAACTGCAAACAATGATTACAGCAATGATACTTTTGTTTATGGAAAGACAGATGTATGTTAATATGTCAGATGATAGCTTTCTTATTTATCTCTTCCATCCCTGTTAGGAACATTTCACAGATAAAAGTCAAAAGTTCAATAAGGGGATCATATTGATGGAGTCATGTTTAACCCTGGAGGCAGCAATACTACAATTTCTTTTTAAGTACATTCAGTTGAATAAAAAAAATTAGCAGTGTTCCTATCCAAGTTCAGTATGTATTTTCATAATTAATTTGAACTACAAAGGACTGTGAAGTAAACAATGAGCCTTATTCCTATTTTATAAATGAGACAAAAACTTAATAAGGTTAAACTGATTTTGCAAAGCCATAAAACTGGCAATAGCTGAGATAAGATTTATATTCAGGCTTTGCTACTTTGAATATAATGTTTCAAATATTCCACCACAGGGTATAATTCAGAGCAGTAGCTTTTAAATTTTCTCTAAAACATATTTTACTCTTGAAAAGAATTGAATCTACCAGGTCGGAAAGAAAATTATATTTTTTTTCTAAAGAATAGAATGTATGTACTTGTTGATGTGCTGATAATGTACTTACTTTTTGTTTTATAAAGGTCATAATAGCATTGGTAATATACTTTATTGCTACAACTCTAAAGTATATTCCCATCAGTAGTTCTGTACTTGCCTAACATGGTTATAACCCAAATTTTTATTCTTTTTACTGTGAAGCTAACTATGAATAACAAAAAGGATACTGGAGGTCATGCATGGATGTATTTTATTAATATAAATTATTCTCCTAATTGAATGTATATCTTTATTACGGTAGCACAACTTAGTTATGTTTCTGTACTTATTGTTGTTTGAGAAAAAGTTAAATGACAGCACACTAGGTACTAATAATCCTATCTTCTCATGTGAAAAATGCTGATACAAGGTTCAAATCTTATTCAGTGGCAGACAACAGGTAAAACAGAAAGCATTTTAAATGATGCTCTTCACCATCATAGTGTGTTGTCACAGATCATATATATCTCTATAAATATAAATGTGCATACAATATTTCACAGGATAAACTTGGAAAGGATAATGAGTGCAACTTCAAAGAATGTAGATAGTTAATATTTAAGGGTAGAAATTTTAGTCTTGATTATGCAGTGTGAAAATCTTCATAAATCTACTGATTTACAATTTAGTCTCCTTTGATATTGTTAGAACTAGGTTCAATTAAACAAACAGAGTATTAAGTAGACCAAGGAAAAATGAAATTTAACTGGGACAAACAAGTCCCAGCTCACCTGAAAAACATAAGTACAGACCGTAGGAATGGAACAAACTGAGGACTGGCATTTACTGAAATTTACAAAGTGAGTAAGAATAGGGCCACACTTGAAAGGCAGTATCTCCCTATAGACAACAACTCCAGGATAATCATTAAAAAGAAAAAAGTCCAGAGATAAAGGCCTGGGTAAATTAGGGAGTTAAACACCAGATTACTGGAATTCAGCAAATAACAGTGAAACACAGAAAGAGCAGGAAAACCAGGAAGGTGGTTTGATTTGGGGTGTGATGAGTAAGAAATTTGGAATGTGGTTTTTGCTTCAAGGACTTAATACTTTGCTTATAGAGACTGTAATTGCTGTTTCACCAACTCCTTTGCCAGGAAGATTTGGGATAAGAACTTTCTTTGGCTTGTGACTTATGGCCTTCGTTATTGGAATGACTGGAATTTAAATGGTCATTTTGTAATCACTAACTGCTAGCTCTGCTTCTGTAAATTGCTTCTTTGCCAATCGCGAAATATGCTGGCCACCTGAGAGAGGCACCCCTACCCCGTGGATATTGCCTTTAAATTCCCTGAGTTTTATGACTTTATTGCTGTCCTTCACTGTGTTAGTATAGTAAGGGGCAGCCACCACAACAATAAAGACTCCTAGCCTAATTGACTGATGTTGGGTGTCTTGTTGGGGAATCGGAGTACTACATTTTGACAGTATAACTCCTTGTATCAGTCTATCTGATACCTTGTTTATCTTAGCCAACAACCACCTGTTTGATTTTAAATCATGTTTTCCCTAAGGTGTGCTAATGTGTTGTTAATTTGTTTCATGTATTCATACTTTCTAGCATCATATATTTATATACTATTTTGTTAAAACATATTATTAATCAAGCAGACATGATTTTTCAGATAAAAATTTCCTCAGAAAAGTATCTTTCCTTTGTGCAAAAGTGTTAAAGGGTGAAATTATTGCATTTTGTTTGCAATAATCTTGTTACAATATCATTGTTTACAGGAATTTACAAGAATTTCCTGTGATATTAAGCTTTATTAAAATTTAGTAGTTTGCTAGTGTTTGATGACATATGTGGGGATAATTTTAAATATATTAAAGTAATTCTGCCTTTATATAATAAACATCAGACAAAACCTCTATTTTCTTAATAACTGGAGTTTGAGTGAATTTGGCTTTAGGATGAAAGATTTGTTTTGCTTGTGTGTCTCTTGGCAGCTAGATGGTGTCTCTCGCTAAACTATAGTACTGTTGAAATTCATTTTTCCACTTTGAATGTCTCTGTAAGTACCTTGCAAAGATTAGGTGAGAATTAAAAGAGACAATACTTTGTAACAGTAAATAAGGATAATATGGTATGTTATCAACTAACACTTCTTTTCTCTTACTCATTTTTAGAGAGATTCCTTATGTAAAAGTAACATTATTGCATCAGAAACCTACGTCTAGGATGGATTTAAGCAGACCTCCTAACTTGAATGTAGTTATTTCTTCAAGATTGTCAGATTTGGCAGTTCTCAACTAAGATGGTTTTTTTTTTTTTTTCCATGTGAGTTGAAGAGGGTTTATACATGCCCTTGGTAGGTCAATTTGGTAATGACTGACATTGTATCACCATTACAAGCCTAACAGTTGTGTCATACCATGGGCTGGACTCAAATGTATACTCTAAGCCTCACCATATGCATAAAAGAAGTGGCCTCACATGGCAGCTGGTTTCAAGCACATCAGAGCCAGATCAGAATCAGCAAAGCCTCCTGATTTCCTTGACTTGAAAATATTACTTTCACTTAATTAAAGTATTTAGAGCAATTCCCAGTGGTAGCCTAGATACAGGCAATTTAAGGAGGCTCTCTTACTGAAAGATAGAAAAATATTGTTGAGTAAAACCATGTTTATAGAAGGTGTTAGTCATTGTGGACCTATCCTTAATAATTAACTCTAACAGAAATACTGTACTGATAGTACTTAGGGAGGCAGCAAGATGGGAAGAAATGAAGAAGCTCTGTTTTGCCTGGCACTGCCTGGCTCACATTTATAATCCTAACTATTCATGAGGCAGAGATGTGAGGATTGTGGTTTGAAGCCAACCTGGGGAGGAAAGTCTGTGTGACTCTTATCTGCAATAAACCACTCAGAACAAATTAATTAATGAAAGAAAGGAAATGATACTTCTGTACTTCTCCATTTTACCTTAGCTTTCAACTGAAGATATATTTTCACCATACAGACAAGAATTGTGCTATGAAAGAACAGATTTCTTAGATTTTTATCAGATCTCAATTTCTTCAAATCAGATTCCTAAGATTTTAAATAGAGTCCTTAGAGAATTACTGTTACATTTAGAAATACAAAATCTTCTCTAGGAATAGGTAGAGTTGGTCCTGCCTAAGACTGGTACAGATTTGGCACAGCTTCGAGATTTCTAAGAAACAAGTCAAGAATAGGAAAGGTAAAATAAGAATGTATTATACTTGCTGAAATATTTTGAAGGTGATTCTCAGGGTGATGGGAAGTACAGTAGCAAATAATGTTTTGGAATGGTTAACTATATGGTAAATTGAAGTAAAAACATAGTCCCAAGGGACTCTTTTAGTCTGGAGAAGACTTTCATAGGTTAGTAGTGAAATATGAAAAAAAAACCTTGTGGCAATATAACTTAAAGAATCATCTATCATTAAATCTAAATTCCCAATGAAATAAAATCTAGAAAAATGCATATGACAACATTATTATGTCATTTTAAGTGACATTCTACACACATTCTGAGAATATAAACTTATATTCTTATCACAATCTCCTTTAACACAAATAAACGTTAAATATCTATATTAATTGGTTATAAATTCTCGCTTTGGAGAATTTGTTTTTGGATCAATCACTAAATATCCTAAAAAAACTTATTTCAATAAGCAAACTAAAATTGTTATGATGGAAGAAAATATTGACACACACACAAGAAATTGTCACTCATTGGATCAACAATCTTTTGCTTTTGTCACCATCTTTGTAGTGATAAGTTAAGCACAGAAACATGTAGCTGTCTGAGATAATTCAAGAAATTCAGAACAATTTCTTTTCAAGTCATTGAAATGTTTTGTCTATTTCCAAAAAATAGATTATCTTAGGGACAAAAGAATGAATGTGATGTTTTGATATATAAATGAGTGAAGTAACATGTTAATTTAACCCAGTTATAAAGATTTTGACCTGACCTCTTCAAACAGGACATTTTAGTCCAGACTAACTACACTAGCCTCTTCTCTATCTAGAAAGCAATATACATATGGTAATAACACAAAAGTGACAGTTTAATATTTTTTTATCTTCAAAATGTCAGGCTTTATAAAACCTACATTCACTTGCCAATACTTTAGCATTTATCTTCCTAAATGTAAAATCAATATTTCAATGTAAACTAATTATACTGGGCATTAACAAACAAAAGCATGTTGTCTTTTTAAATGATTTGGAAATAAAGATGTTCAAAAACAAGTCAGTTATGAGTAAATGTTATTGGCTGTAATTTATTGAACTTTTTATTAAACAGTTATTTGTGTAATAAATATATTTTAATATTTTGTTGTAAAAAGTGTAGAATTCATCATATCCAGCTACTACATTAACTGGTCAGCAGAGAATATTAGACACTCACCAAGCTTTCACTGTTCAAAATTATGTGGATCGACATTTATTCACTGATATAGAAGAGGACAAAGTGCCGAACACTGATAAGGAAACCCCAGGCCAAAGCAGAAAAGAACCACTATAGTTTTCTCCTGTGATCTTCCTTTTTTCCATCTCTTATCATCACCTTTGTAAATATATCTCATCACACTGAAGAATTATAGCAAGATTATCAAATCTGGAAATCTCCCAAATGGCAGAATGTCCACTAAAATATGAATACAAGCTTAAATTTATGTGGAATTAAAACAACATTCAGTTTACTGATTTGTAAAAATGACAGTGCCTATTTCTGTCAAGAATGTGGAAAATAGGAACAAGAAGGAAAACCTAGGAGAGATCAAGGGAAGAGGTGACATTGTTCTAAAAGAAATGTATACATTACCTGACTCACCTAACTGTAACCCCTAAGAATATCACTTTTTTGTTTGTTTCCTCGGTTGTGGGGCTTGAATTCTAGGCTTGGCCTCTGTCCCTGGCCTCTTCAGCTCAATCAAAGTGCTCTACCACTTGAGCCACAACGCCACTTCTGGTTTTCTGGTGGTTTATTGGAGATAAGAGTCTCACGGAGTTTCCTGCCTTGGCTGGCTTGTAACTATGATCCTCAGATTTCAGCCTCCTGAGTAGCTAGGATTACAGGCGTGAGACACCGGCTTCAGACCTTTATAGTAATGATAAAAAAGGGGGAAAAGTAAAGAAAAAATTACAATAAAATATGGAAAAGTACCCTTTATTAACATTCTCTATCATATAACAAATCACACAATGAGTGACTTAACATCACAATTTCTTGAGTTATATTTTTTATGATGAGAAGTCCACACTAAGTCACAAAGGTTTAAAATGTTATCATGGCTGCATTTCTTTCTGGAGACACCAAAGCAGAATCCATTTTCGAATTATTTTTGTTAAATAATTATGGACACTTCAGTTGTATTTTCAGTGAAAGTGTTTTAAGTTTAAATCTGTTATTGTACTTCAAATGATTAAAACATCAATTTATATTTCTGTGACCTATTATCATTTTTCTCAAATAATTTCTTGTAAGCATTTATATGAGAACTACACTTCTCAGAGGAATTGTGGCATAAACAGTACTGTGAGTTTATTGTATTATTTTCCATTCCTACACATAGAGCTAAAGTATACTTTTGAAACTTTTTGCATCTCAGTGGGCCATCTTGAATTTCCAAGACTGAAAATTAGACACAAATGTGTTAATTCTCATGGCATATATATATATATATATATTTTCAATTCTCATGACAAGTTATAGACACATTTGCATAAATTAGTACAGTTTTCAAAGAAAGGGAAGGTGTATGACCTACCTCTAACTTTGCATGAAAGAATAATTAAAGCCTATAGTGCTAAGCCATGAAGATTCAAAGAATATGTTTAATATACTACAGCCTACTTACCTCATTCTAGCTATTTTAGAAATAGTCTAACTTATGAACATATTCATTAGTGTAGGAAAATAGTGATACTAGCAAATATAACAATGGTCATTTCACAAACATCTTACCTTTCCTCCTTTATTTTCTATTCTGTGTACAACACTAGTTCCAGGCACAAATGTGTCATACTAAAAACTGACTCCTATATAAAATTCTACATTTTTTGGTAGGTGACTAATAAAACTTTTCCCTGTTCTTATTAATATCTTCCATACATCTTATTTACTAAGACATTACTGTAGAAACTTCAAATAATTCTAGGAGAAATATTTTGCTGTTCCTCTTAGTAAGAGTATAAGTGTACAACATGAAAATTACTGACTTATAGATCTATAGCCGCACACATTTGAAAAGATTAGCAATGATAATGGAAGAGAACTGATATCTCACTCTTTTCTGTCCCTCGCATGCTTGTTTTCTATTTACCAGCTCTCCTATATGCTCTCTCTCTCTCTCTCTCTTTGTCTGTCTCTCTCTCTTTTCTCTTTCCCTCTCACTCATATACATTTTACATTTAGGAAATAAAAGAAAATCCTTTATCTTTGGAACAAAATGACATTGATAAACTTAGTAGAGACAGGACTGCAACTTTCCCAATTTGAAAGACGTTTCCTTTCTGACACAGAAAATTAAGTAGCTGTAAATGAAAAAAAAAACACCAAAAAACTTAAAAGAACATTTCTTCAAAGCCAAAAATAACGTTTATATTAAAAAAAGAATCATAAGAAATACAAGGTCATCAAAAGCGTTCAGGAAAAAAGCTTCTTCTCTGTATAAACAAATATAAGTCATCTCTAAAGGTATAATTAACTGAGATGGAGAGAGAACACTGAACCAAGGTAAAAGTAGGTCGGCTTATTTGAGGTTCTTGGCTGTGTAGGCTCATGACAGCTGGCTGAATATTTCTAGAGATAGATAGATAGATAGATAGATAGATAGATAGATAGATAGATAGATAGATAGATAGATAGACAGATAGACAGACAGACAGACAGATAGATAGATAGGTTTTAGTGATTTATTGGTCTTTCTTTCCCTAATATCTGTATGATTATTTTTAATGCATAGAAAAGAAAACCTATAGTTTTTTTTTCCTTTGTGGTTAAGAAAACCTACTTTAAGTACTTGAGTATGATTATGAAATTTACCCCTGTGCATGAAACTCACTTCCAATTTTTTTCAAAAGCAAAGGAACAATGACTAATGAAGTAAGTAAAGTTTTAGTACTCCTTGGCCCCATTGATTTTTATGTAACTTTTACTTTGCATTCATATATTAATTTATGCTTAGTATTTAGAAAGTTATACATACCTCCGCACCACACTAAACATGCATAGCAAATGCATCCTTTCCATTTCTTAATTTGTTTAGGCAATAAACTTCTAGAAAAGTCAAAGTGACCTTCATTCAGACACACACCCCACCATACTTGATTCATGAGATTAATTTGTCACACTTTAAGGACTTCCAGAAAAATTGATAATTTGGGCTTCCCTCTACGTAATCTATTACATGCTATATGGTCAATGGAGAAAGTTTGTTTAAATGCTGTTTTTATTTGGCAAACTAAGTTGTATATCCTGAATGTTTTAAAACTCTATTGTCTCTAAGACTTTGCTTATGTGTTTTGAGTATCATGCACAGAACTTGCTTTCTTATTGTCAACTCACTCCCTCTAAGGAACTTTTAAACTGCCCTTCTATTCAGCAGTTTATCACTAGTATTCCTGTATGTTGCCATTGTTTCTTCAGCCAGGATTGTATTGCAATGCTCATACAATTTTCCAATCTCAAACCTGAACAACTGGATGTCCATTAGTTTTCTGATAACATGAGTGATTTATTTTGCTGAGCTCTCTATGTAAACAAACAAAAACAAAAACTACACCCCATAGGTTACCTAAGCATAGACATGTAAAACTGTGACCCTTTTATTTATTACTCTTTCCCCTTATTTTTTCCAAGAAATTACATTTTGATCAATCCTTCTTTGTCTTAATTCAAGCCTCCTATTCTCAGGCCAATTTATCTAAAGAATTTGCAAATGGTAATTCATTTGTATTTGCTTTCTGTCCCTGAAAGACATATATAACAACTGCAGCAGAAGATATTATAACTTGAGAGGAAGGGAAATCATGGGGGGGGGCGTGTGGGAGAGGCACATGAGAGTAGGTGAGGGAGAGAGTAACACTGAAAAGAAATGCAACTGTAACCCCCTCATACATCACTTTTACAATAAAAATAAAATAAAATTGCAAAATGACTACTAAATTTATATATTCTGTATATACTTAATACTACAATAAATGTATTTAATATACTTAGTGTAATTTATTAAGTAAAGCTTAAATTAAGCATTTTAAAATGTTTAAAAGTATGAATTTTGTAGTCAACTTTGAAATCTACCTTTGTCTCAATTATAATCCTGTAATATTTGCATCATAGAGGTATGATTTTTGTGGAAGCACACATATGTCATTATTATTGTCAATACTATTTTTAAGTAATCTCTTTTACTTGTTTAATATTGCTTCTGGATATCTTTAAAGTCTATTAAGAAAAGATATCTTTAAAATTCCATTAAGATAAGGTATTCTTTTAAAAATACATAGTAACACTGTTGTGCCTAGGTCGCAGGACCCCCACCAAGAAGACCACCAAGAGTCAGACTTTACAGCTGTTTTAAGGTTTTATTTAGACAGGCTGCAGCTCGGGCCTCCTCCTACACTCCAACACAGCGGAGCCTAGGAAGAGAGCCCTGAGCTAAGGATTTGCATGTCTTAGAAAGGCACACAACCAGGTGGTTTAGCACCACGTCTTGCTTTGCTCTGAAACAAGCAACAAATGGTCACTGCCTCAAGTACTTTAACCCTTCAACTCTCCTGTACTTAAAATTATTTATAGCTCTACTTATTTTGCAGAATACTTTCAAACTCTTGAATAAAGTAGTGAAGGTATTTTTCTACTTCTCTAGTTTTGCTCTCCATTTTAATTCAGGCTTTAAATAAAATACATGGTATGTGAATATTCAATATATTTAAACAATAGTTGCACCATATTTTAGGATATTTACTCTTAAGCAATTACTTGTCAGGGATCTCAACCTAATCTCTTTCTGCCAAGAAATATGATTGAATTAAATTAAATTAAAAAGAGATAAGGTAGTTTTTGGCAGTGTCACAAAAGATCTGTGTACAAATGCAAAAATATTTCTGAAAATGTCAGTTGACAACTGTCTTTTGTTCCTCAAATAAAAGAATTCCTGTATAATGGAATTCCCTTGTGGATGCCATTAGTACAGCTCCAAATATGATATTTTTACTGCCCTTACTATAGGAAATAAACTTATTTGAAGAACTATTTAAAAGAAACATGTTTTTGCATGCATATAATCTTTCAAAATATTAGAGAACTAAAGATACCCTGAAAGCTGGAATATCTCCTTAATAAATATTCAAGATATTCTCTAAGTTACCGGCAAACTGTAACTCAAATACATTTTATTACTCATTTTTAGAAATAAATTCAAATTACAGCCATGGCCACATCTCTTTGTCTTTGGTTGCTTTTGCACTATGGAGGCAAAATTGATTTGTTCCTGCTGAGACCTTATTACTCACCAGCATTTAAAATATTTACTAAATGGTAGGGCTAGCAGATGAGCAGAATAGCTCAATAGCTATATACATATGACCACATAAGATGACGCTAAGCAAAATGAATTCCATGATATGGAAACAAGTACCATTTTTGTTGTGTTGATTTGAATGTACTATGTGATTTCTTTTTGCTTTTGTGTTTTTTTCCCCTTATGGTTTATCCCTATTGTCACTGTAGTTGATTTTGGTACCGTTGGAATTGTATATACGTTTATCTGAATTAGGGAGGAAAGGAGAATAAAAAATGGTGAGATAAAGGACAAATGGCAAACCAATGCAACAGCGATACTCACAAGAAAATATATTAGAAATGAACTTGGGAGGGGAACTATGGGGGAGGGCAAGTGGAAGAAAAATGAGGGAGGGGGTAACAAGTTCGACAAGAAATGTACTCACTACCTTATGGATGTAACTTTAAACCCTCTGAATATCACCGTGATAATAAAATTAACTTAAAAATTTACCAAATGAAAATTATAGTTAAATTTGCTAAAGCATATTGAATTTTATTTATTTATTTATTTATTTTTTGGTCGTGGGACTTGAACTCTGGGCTTGGGCACTGTCCCTTCGCTCTTCAGCTCAAGGCAAGTGCTCTACCGCTTGAACTCCAGCGCCTCTTCTGTTTATTTGTTTGTTTGTTTGTTTGTTTTTCTAGTAGTCTAATGGAGATAAGAGTCTCATGGACTTTCCTGCTCGGGATGGCTTTGAACCATGATCCTCAGATCTCAGCCTCCTGAGTAGCTAGGATTACTGGTGTGAGCCACCAGCACCCAGCTAGCATATTGAAATTGTTTTAATTAATCCTTCACCAAATTATTTTTAAGTTATAACATTTTTCTTAAAACATTTTATTAACATAGATTAATTATACAACTGAGGTTTTATTATGACATTTCCATTAATACATTCAATGTTCCCCAAACACTTTCTCCACCCCTCTCCTATACCTTTCCCTTTGCTTAAAATAGACATAAGCATGCACAGACTCACTCTCACATGGGTTCATTGCACACTCTAACACAAACACAAAATACAAAAAAAATAGATATCACACATAAAAAACAAAAAACTAAACTATGAATGTAGAAAAATATACCAGAAAATCACATGATCTTGGATTAGGCATATCCATAAAACACTAAAATGATATATATATATATTCACTTTTTGATTGTGAAAATAACTTACAGATGGGAGAAGATAATAAGTACATTTCTTATCAAGCATTGTTACCTCCTCCTTTGTTTCCCCTCCTGTCCCTTCCCATCTTCCCCGCTCACACCCCCACCCCCTGCCCCATGCCAAAGTTGTAAAGTTTGTTATTCGACATAACGTCTTGTGCATCTTATTAATACGATGAGTCCACCTGTATCCCTAATTAAACAATTTGTTTTTTCCCATTCCCCTCCACAAATTACACCAACATCAATTACAGTGAAAACACAGGTTATACCGTGGGAGAGGGACATACGAAGCAACATAGAAATCATCTAATAAATATGTTAGAAACAATCGCAAGAAAGAAAAAAAAAATTGAGTCCTTATCTTGGGGTTCATTTCGCCTAACATCAACTTATCCGACCGTTTCTGCTTGTCTCGGACATATAATAGTTATTGCAAATAAGGGAAACCATGGGACCTATGTTTATTTGGGCCTGGCTTACTTCACTTAATATGATTTTGTCCAAGTCTTTCCATTTCCTAACAAATG
>NW_012267309.1:8568605-8596283 GCF_000151885.1 Dipodomys ordii | reverse complement strand
GGATTGCTGGGTCATAGGGGAGCTCTATGTGGAGTCTTTTGAGGAACCTCCATACTACTTTCCAAAGTGGTTGAACAAGTTTACATTCCCACCAACAATGCAATAGGGTTCTCTTCTTTCCACATCCCCTCCAGCATCTGTTGTTATTAGAGTTCTTAATTATAGCCATTCTACCTGGGGTGATGTGGTATCTAAATGTTTTGATTTGAATTTCTTTTATGGCTAGGGAGGTTGAGCATTTCTTCTTGTGTCTATTGGCCATCCTACTTTCAGAGAAACTACAGAAAAGTTTCTCTGTAGGTCTTTAGTCCACTTATTTGTTGTTGTTCTTTGAGGATTTGTTGTTGGGGGATTTAATTTTTTGAGTTCCACGTATATTTTAGATATGAGATCCTTGTCTGTTGTATGGTTAGTGAAGATCTTCTCCCAACCTGTGGGCTATCTATTGATATTGCTAGCTATGTCCTTTGTCATGCAGAAGCTCTGCAATTTCATGCAATCCCATTTGTCCAACCTTTCTTTGATTTATTGTCTTTCTGGGTCTCTATTAAGAAAATTTCAGCCTGTGCCAAGGAGACCTGGGTTTCTCCTTTTCCATCCTGTAGTTTTCAGGGTGTCTGCTTTAACTCTGAGGTCTTTGATCCATTTGGAGTTGATTCTGGTACAGGGTGATATGTAAGGATCTAGCTTTAATTTTCTACAGGTGATTAACCAATTTTGCCAGCACCATTTACTGAAGAGGCTGTCTTTCTTCCATTCTATTTTTTAGCTCCCTTATTGAAGATTAGATGGTTATAAGTCTGTGGATTCATTTCTGGGTTTTCAACTCTATTCCATTGGTCCTGAGGTCTGTTCTTGTACCAGTACCAAGCTGTTTTGATTACTATGAGTCTGTAGTAGAGTTTGAAATTTGGTATTGTTATTCCTCCAGCACTGTTCTTTCTGTTAAGGATTGTTTTTGCTATTGGAGTCTTTTATTGTTCCATATGAATTTTTGGATTGCCTCTTTTATTTCCTTGAAGAATGAGGTTGGAATATTGATAGGTATTGCACTAAGTTTGTAGATAACCTTGGGAAGTATTGCCTTTTTCACGATGTTGATCCTTCCAATCCAGGAGCATGGGAAGTTCTGTTTTGTTTTCCTTTTTCAGGTTGTTAAAGTTTTCTTCAGAGAGGACTTCAATTCTTTGGTTAAGTTAATTCCTAGGTATTTTATTTTTTGTGGGGCTATTACTAATGGAGTTGCTTTCCTGATTTCATCCACATTTTTCTCACTGTTGGCATACAGAAAAGCCATTGATTTTTGAGGGTTAATTTTATACCCTGCTACTTTGCCAAAGATTTGAATCAGCTTGAATAATTTGGGATTGGAGTCCGTGGGGTTTTTTAAATACAAGATCATGTCATCTGCTATGAGGGAGAATTTTACTTCATATTTCCCTATTTGGAGTCCTTTTAAGTTTGCATCTTGTCTTATTGCTGTAGCTAGGCATTATAATACTAACTTGAAGAGAAATGGAGAGGGTGGACATCCTTGTCTCGTTCCTGCGTTAAGAGGAAATGGCTTTAGTTTTTGTCATTAAGTATAATGCCGTGTGTATGTTTGTCATATACAGCCTTTATTGTATGTAGGAATGTTCCCTGGATTCCTAGCTTTTCTGAGCCTTCATTATAAAGTGGTGCTGGATCTTGTCAAAGCTTTTTCTGCATCTATTGAGATATCCATGTGGTTCTTATCTTAGCTGTTGTTGATGTGATGAATTATATTAATTGATTTGCATATATTGAACCATCTTTGAATCGCTTAAATGAATCCTGTTTGATCCTGTTGTATGATTTTTTTTTGGATGAATTGTTGAAGTCGATTGGCCAAAATTTGGTTGAGAAGTTTTGCATCAATGTTCGTCAAACAAATGGGTCCATAGTTCTCTCTCTCTCTCTCTTTTTTATGAGTCACTGCCTGGTTTTGGGATGAGGGTTATGATGGCTTATGAGTTCGGTAGTAAACTTTCTCTTTGAATTTCATTGAAGATTTGGAGGAGTATTGGTCTGAGCTCTGCTTTGAATGCCTTGTAGAATTCTGCTGTAAATCCATCTGTTCCTGGGCTTTTCTTAGATGGGAGGTCTCTTTTGCTATTTCTATTTCAATGCTTGATATAGGCCAGGTAAGTTGGTTTAACTCATCTTGGTTTAATTTGGACATGTCGATATTTGCTAGGAAAAGGTCCATTTCTGCCAGGTTCTCAAAGTTGTTAGCATAAAGGTTTGAGAAGTATTCCCTTATAATGTTCTGAATCTTGGTTGTTTCTGTGATGTTTCCATTTTCATCTCTGAGTTTGTTTATTTGGGTTTGTTTTCTTCTTTTTCTGAGATTTGCTAAGGTTCTGTCAATTTTTTTTCATTTTTTCAAAGAACCAACTCTTTGTATTGTTGTTTCTTTCTATGCTTTTTTGGGGATTCTAATTCGTTTAATTCTGATTTTATTTTAATTATTTCTTTCCATCTACTGGATTGGGGTTTATCTTGCTGCTCTTTTTCAAAGAGGTTCAGATGTCTCATTAAATTTTTGGTTTCAGATCTCTCCTATTTATTGATGTAGGAACTCAGAGCTATAAACTTGCCCCTGAGTACTGCCTTTACTGTGTCCCAGGGGAGCTGATAATTTGTATTTTCATTTTTGTGGAATATCATGAACATTTGAATTTCCTTTCTTTTTTCTTTTTTTATTGTGAAAAAACTGTACAGAGGGGTTACAGTTACATGAGCAAGGTAATGAGTGCATTTCTTATCAAGCATTATTGCCTCATCCTTTGTTTCCCCTTCCCATCCCTTCCCCTATAGCTCCTTCTCCCCCGCTTACCCCTCCCCCCCAGCCAAAGTTGTAAAATTCATTTTACCTTTCTAATCTCTTCCATGACCCACTGGTGATTCAACAGTATGTTGTTCAGTCTCCGTGTGTTACAGGACTTTCTTTGGTTGCTTTTCGTGTTGAGTTCTAATTTTATTCCCTTGTGGTCTGAGAGAATGCAAGGTATAATTTCAGTGTTTCTGAATTTGGACAAGTTTTCTTTATGACCTAAAATGTGAACTATTTTGGAAAAAGTTTCATGTGCTGGTGAGAAAAACGTGTATTCTTATGCTGCTGGGTGAAACATTCAGTAGATGTCTGTTGAATCTAGTTGATCTATGCATTTGCTTAGATCTGCGGTTTCTCTGTTGAGTTTTTGCCGAGTTCATCAATCTAGTGGGGATAGTGGTGTGTTGAAGTCACTGACAATTAATGTCTTTTGATCTATGTGAGGTTTGAGGGAAAGTAGTGTGTCTTGGATAAATTTTGGTGCTCCATTGTTTGGCAAATAGAGATTTAGAATTCTAATATCTTCTTGAAGGAGAGATCCCTTAATTTGTATGTAGCGACCTTCTTTATCTCTTCTCACCAATTTTAATTTGAAGTCTATTTTATGTGATTGCGACTCCCACCTGTTTATGGGGGCCGTTTGCTTGGTAGATTTTGTTCTAGCCTTTCACCTTTAAAATATGTTTGGCTTTATGGGCACGGTGTGACTCCTGAAGGCAGCAGATAGTAAGATCTTGCTTTTTAATCCAAGTAGAAGGCCCGTGTCGCTTAATTGGAGAGTTAAGCCTGTTAATGTTGAGAGTTAGGACTGAAAGGTGTTTGGCAGTTCTTGCCATGCTATCTACCTTCTTAAGGGCTGGGTCAACTGGGTTCTTCTTATGGTTCTTGGATTCTCAGTTTGGATGCGGTTTCTTGGATTTTATTGTGGTCTTGTTGGTTTTCTGTGTGTAGGACATCTTTAAGTATCTTTTGTAGGGCTGGTTTTGTGGAGATATATTGTTTTAGTTTTTCTTTGCTATGGAAGGTTTTTATTTGACCTTCAGTTATGAAGGAGAGTTTAGCTGGGTACAGTATTCTTGGTTGATAGTTGTTTGTCTTTAGGGGATGGCATACATCATTCCAGGCTCTTCTTGCTTTAATTGTCTCTGCTGAGAAATCTGAGGTGATTCTAATTGGTTTTCCTTTATAAGTGATTGATCTTTTCTACTTGACAGCTTTAAGGATCCTTTCATTTGTCTGAATAGATCGATGCAGATTATAATGTGACTTGGTTTGTGCTATTCTGGTCTAGTCTATTTGGCATTCTAAAAGCTTCTTGTTTCTGAATAGGCCTATCGTTTTGCATGTTTGGGAAGTTCTCTGCTATGATCCTTTTAAATAAATTTCCTAGACCATTTACTTCTGTCTCTAGGTGCTGCTGTACACTCCTTATCCTCAGATTAGGCCTTCTGATGGTGTCTTCCAAATATTAAAAAGATCTATCATATTTCTTGGATATGCCTTGGATAGTTGTGTGTTCTTTCTCTATGATATCTAGGCTGTCTTCAATCCCTGAGATTTGATCTTCTGCATGCTAACCTATTGTCAAGAGTTTCTACTTTGTGTTTTATTTCTTTTCCTTCTAATTGGTCGGCTTTGATGGCTTCAAATCCTTTGTTGGATCTTTGTTTTAGATCATGTATGGACTTCTTTACTTCCTTAATTTGGTGTTCAGTGTTTATTCCCAAATCACTTAGTTGATTGATTATGGTTTCCTTGGACTCCCATTCCTTCTGTTGGGCTCCATTCAGCATTCCTTTTGTGGTCTCCCTGAATTCTTTCAGCTGTCTATTTATGGATTCCATGAATGCCTCTATTAATCTGTGTCTATTCTCATCCTGTTCATGCAATTCCTATATTACTCTTTGATTAGCTTCCTCATGTTCATGCAGTTCCTGTAGTTCTCTTTGACTATTCTCAACCCGCCCATGCAATTCCTGTATTAATCTTTGAGTAGCTTCCTCATGCTCACAAGATTCCTGTATTAATCTTTGGTTTGCCTCCTCTAGTTCCCTATCACGCTCACACTAAGTCCTTTGCAGGTTTTCAATCTTTTCATTCACTGTGTTTACCAGTAGTGTTTGTAGAGCTTTTTGCAAATTCTTCTCTGGATTATTCATTAACTGTTCTGTCACCTGATTATCATGAGTGGGAGTTGAAATACTCAGACTTGCCATCTTTCCTGTGTTTTTCCAGCTTTTTCTGCCCAATTGGTATGAAAGTAATACCAATTTTGTGCTAGAACACTATTTTAAGGCAAGCATCAACCAGAGTCCTGTAGTGGCACAATCAAAATGGTTGCAGATAAAAGCTAGTTCAACAGATACAATCTATTCAACATCAAACAACTATGGATTAATTGGCTAAGAACAGCAAAGAAGGATTGTTAGGTTTAGGGAGATATGTGGGGAAAAATAGGATTAGAGGGATATGGAGAGGTAAAAGGAGAGTGAGTTTAACCAAGTCCTAATCTCAAAGAGGGAAATGGATTTGACAGAATGATAGGAGAGAGATAAAAAATAAATTAAAAATAAACAAGAAAAAATGGAAGAACAAAAATTTAAATTTAAAAAGTGAAAACACTTAAAAATCATGTAAGTATAAAGAAATGATATTGAGAAAAGATAAGGATAGAATTAGAGGAGGGGAGGGATAGAAAGGAAACATGAATAAAAAATACAAATTCTTAAAATTAGTTACTGGAAAATTATATAGGTATAAAAAGATAATACTGCTATTAAAGAAAGTAAGCTTAAGAGGTTGTGAATTGAGTAATAAATTTCTGGATTACATACGTACACATGGGGAGATAAGATCTAATAATCGACGATGGGTATATATCTGGGGATGAGCAAAACAGCAATTAAGTCACACAAAAGAGAAAGAAAAAAAATGAAAAGGATAAAAAAACGGACCAAAAGGTCAAAAGAGATTAAAAAACAAAAAATGAACACACACATATACACCTAAATTAAAAATTTTGAGAGAAAAAAGATTCATAGCAAACAATTTTTTAAAAAATTAAAAAAAAACGTACAAGAAATAGTTCTTTGATTTTTTTTTGGGGGGGTGATTGGAAAATCCTATATCTCACCTATGTAGTAACCAGCCCCTTGGTGTAGTCTCTGGTCTGCTTGTGGTGTTTGGTTTCCCTGTGGCTTGATTGGTTTCTTAAATTAGTTTGAGCAGGCAGAAAAATGCTCTGCTTTACCCAGGATTTTGTGATCCTCCTCCCAGGCTAGATCAGTGGGAGGGAGATCTGCTTTGAGAGTTACAAAAGAGAGAGATGGCTGTTTCCTCTAGTTTGAAGATGCTGTGATGAGGCTAGGTTCTAGGTAGGGTTGAGGCCTTTAAGCAATCAGTAGCTTTTCCCTGAGGGGCTAGTTCAGGGACTCACAAAGCCCAGCCTGGAGCCATTCTCAGGGTTTATGTTTACTGAGTTTCAATTTTTTGTCTAGGTTGCTGTAGGGAGGTGCAACTTCAGGTTCTGTTTACCTAGTGAAGAAAGTCTTTCCTGGTGGGGGGGGGGAGCTGCCTCTGCCTGGGCGGGGTGACTTTCCCCTGAATGCAGCTGAGCCTGGCAGGTCATGTCTGGTTCTTGTGACCTGCTAAATGACTCTTTTGTTTTCTTCCAAGCCTGAGTTGGAGCTAGCTGCTCAGCCAGGCCTTTGTCAGTATCAAAGATGGAGATCTCAGGTGGTGGGGGAAGGTCAGTCTTCCCTCCTCTGCTCCCTGAGAAGGAGTGAGGATGTCAGGGTTCTACTCACGCCAGTCTTGGTTTCTGGGCCATCCCTGGTCTGTGATTTGCAGGATGAAGATATCTGCTCCTTGTCAGTTCTTGCTGGTGTTTAGTACTATCTGCTCACTTACCACATCTGGAGCCTTTTTCCCGGACTCTCTCTGTAGGTATGGCAGCTAAGGCTGCTCCCACTGCCACCACAGCCAGGGCCAACAGAAAGTGCTTCCATCTGTCTCTTTGCCTGGATTTTCCCAATCTGGCCAACTCCACTGTGATGGCACTCTTGGTGTGATTCTCTAGCCTAGGACTGTTCACTGGAACACTAAAACTGCTTTCTGTGCAAGTTTGTTTAGCCTGCAGCTTCTACTCTGCCATCTTCCTACGAATCCTAAAATGATATCTATAAAGAAAAAAAATTGTATAAACTTAAAACTTTGGCAACACCACATCTTAAAGAGGATATGGACCATATGAGCTTCTTATTTCTGGTAAATGCTTTGTATATAGCCATATTAAAATATTTTAATAAATTTACTTTATTGTTATTATAGAGGTGATGGATGGGGATTATAATTATGAGTCAGGTAATGAGTACATTTCCTTTTATACAGTGTTTTCTGTTTCCTCATTTTCTCTCTGTCCCTCTCTCCCTTCTCCACCCATGAGTTATATAGTTCAGTGTCCAGGGAGCTCCACTGCTGTAGTTTTTCACCCTTTTTCCCTCAAGTTCTGTGCCCTCCCCAACCCTTCCAAAGATATACAGGTGAATATACCATACATAAGTTAAAGAAGACAGAAACATCAAAAACAAAAACAAACAAATAAAATCAGAAAGAAGTCTCTTGTTTCCATATCTTGGAGTTTGTATCAGTATGTATATTATTTTATATAAATATGAAGAGGCATTTAGGCATTGCACCTTTGTGTTTCTCTCCTAAGAGTATCCTCTTTTGGTCTCACTGTCTCTGAATATCTAGAATCCTGTATAATTTGTCATATCCCAGTGCATTTTATATCTAATTTCTGGATATCAGAGAGAATGTAATAAAATAATTTTGACATTTTTCTGAGGAAAAACTTACTGTAAAACCCAGTAATATTTGCTTGTTTATTTTTCCTCAAAAACTAAACTTTTAATAGGGTAGGAAGAAATAAGAATGTTTAATAAATGAAGGTTAGAAAAATCTAAAAGGGATAATGATATAGATTATTATTTAGCAGTGTAAAGTACAATAAATACTCATGATAAATGTAAGAAGACAGATTTCAATAACATTTTATTAGTATCCAAATGTTATAGAGTATATTTATGTAACACTGTTAGATAATCAACAGACCAAAGTTGCTGTTGTTTGGAGTTGAAGTGAGAATGAGGCTTGGAAAAGTTAAAAAGGTCACATTTTTCTGTAGTGACAAAACAGCCCTGCGTGTTCACACTGGTAGTGGATAACTATGATATTATTTCAGAACACTTGTAGCTGAATATTTTTTAAAGAGTACATTTATAAAATGGTTTGATATGAATAATGTATGCAGTTTTTGAAATACTATTCCAATGTCAATTTTCTGGTTTTGATAAATGCATCATAGTTGTATTAATTATCCTCAGGGAAAGTTGTCTAAAATATACTCAAGTACTTTCTGTCCTATTTTGCAGACTATTCTGAGTTTAACATTTCAAAATTAAACTGTTAAAATATTAATTCTACAATCTTGGACTATTTTTTTAGATATCTATGCATAGTATTTCTTCCTTTGTACTGCACTGTTTATTTATTTATAATATAGTACAGTTACAATACTTTGAATCAAAATCTCTATTGCTAGAGATCATATAAAAATAAAATATGTAAACACACACCAAATTCTTATTTTAGAAACTATTGCGTACCTGTAGGAAAATATTGTCTATGGCCATACATTAGACTTCTCCAAATAATGATTTAATTTTTTTCTAAGTTTTTATTATTAGTAGGTTTTCACCATTCCTGGTAACATTTCTACTCTTTCCTATTCAATTGATTTAAACTGTTAGGCACATTATCAGAGGACTATATGATAGCTCTAGACTTCACAAATTATTACTTTATTTACATTGACTTATCATAAACCAATAGATTCCCTTGGTGAAAGTCTTGGTTCAGCATGCCTTTTCCAGTAATTGGTTCCAGAATCAAATGCCAGATTTATATAGATTACTACCATGAAGTCATTCACGATTATTGAGAATCTTACAACATGTTGGTTGTATGGTATGTCATGCTAACCCATAACAATGAGAAGTGACAGCCAGCCTGGGGCAAAGTGATTGTTTTATCCCCCAATAAAGTGAAAAATAACAGTCCTCACTACTGTAGCGAATTATGTAGTATGACAGGACCAAGTAGTTTTGATTAAACCATGCTGATAGGTCAAAGTTAGAAATCGGTGAGAGAATACTTACATTATATGTTCTGTCTGATGGATTTGAGGCTAAATGCCATTGTACAGAAAATGACTTGTTGGTAATTTCAGATAAATCATACATACTGATATATTTCAATGCTATTTCATGAGTTTTTAAACATTTCTGAGAAGTGTTAAGTGGAGATTATGGTAGTATACATTTGTCCTTAGCTTCAACTGATATCTGACAAATATTGTTCTATATAGGCTCTCTTTTATCTTCAAACAGAAGGAGGATTTCTGATTCTCTGCTACTATATCATTGGTTTAGGAATCAAAGTGTTTTGAATTTGTTTCATTGGTTTTTTAATATACTTATCTAAAATATGTTTGGGAAAACCAATTTTTGTATTGGATTGTGGAATGGTCCCAGTTTTTAGCCCAATATCCAAGACAAAAAATCAATCCTTAAATATTGTCTCTGTAAGAAATGAGTATTCTTTTCTTGCAATGAGGATAAAAACAGTAGATAGATTCACAGAGGACTAGAAAACATAATTCCAATAGTTCCATGAGTACTGAAGAGAGCTTGAGGTAAGGTTATTTTCTAATTAGTACATAGAGGAAAAGAAAATAAACTGATTAGAGAAACCTTGCATAGTATATTGATTTTTGAAGTTTTTATGTGTTTTATTTATGTGTATGTGTGTACATATATAGAGAGAGAGAGGAGAGAGAGGTAGATATAGAAATTGATAATGATGATGTAGATAGATATAGAGGGCATTTTGAAGTCCAACAAAAAGGAGATGAAAGTTAAGGAAATAGAGGGATCAACTTGTTTATAGTATACTGTATATATACACTATAAGATTTTTTATAATGATGTACTCTTATGCTATTAAAGGCTTAAAATAAAAAAGTAAAAAAAAACAAAATAATATGTATAAAAACATAAATATATAGTCAGAAATATTTGGTCCATTTTCCCTGTGATTAGGACAATGAGCCAGATAAACTATATTTTCTACTCTTCCCCAGTCATATTGTTATGAAATCTGAGTCATATAACCAGGGGATTGTATTATAACTCATCACTCTTTATTTAAACTGACCTATGGTAGGCCAATAGATTTCCTTCCTGGAAGTCTGTATCCCACATAAATCTGAGGCTACAAAAATAATCACTTCTTAAAGGTTGATCCAGTCTTATTTTGGAAATTGGATGTAGAACTTTCACCTTTGTCAAAAAATGAAAAAAGAGATGCCAATCATCAAGATAGTAAGAAATAAACAGTTGAATTTTAATCCTGGATTGACATAGCCTGACATTTTAGAATCACTGGAAACACTATTTACAAAGCAAGTCTACAATTTCTCATTTTCATCACAAAATTTCCAGTGTATTTTCCCTAACTGAAATGATCATAGGACAGTTTATTCTTCTATTAAAAAGTTCTATTTACTTGGGAAAGTCTTGAGGATACTTCAAAAATAATAAACTTCTTAATATACAAAAGACATGAGGTGTATCTTTCTTTATAAAGCTTGCTCATCACAAACTTCATGAGCATGCATCCTGTCCTCCACAATGCAAGTATGAAGGTTGGAAGGAAAACAGGAAAAGCAGACATTCTCAACTCTAGGCAAATATGAGGCACTGGTGGGAAACAAGCAAGGAATTCCCTAGGCCACTGGCCATTTTCTATTAAAAAGCAAATACCAGATTCTCTGGTCTGAGAAGAGCGTCTTCCTGAGATTTCACAGCAAACAGGCAGATGTAATGTGTGACTCTAGGAGAGGGAGTAAATCTTCCAGCCCTATGCCTGGTAAAAAATAGGAGAACAATTATTTTTATAAAATGAGAAGGCAATGATGAGGAAGTACCATTCCTGAATCACAGGTACACAATCTAAGACCAAACAAGTAGCCAGAAAGAAGATTCTTCTCATTTCTTGTTAAGACTTGAGGATGATGACCAGTAATCATTCAGGGAAAGACAAGACTGCAGGAAGTGTTACTACTGTGATTAAGGTAAGCTGAAATCTTAAGAGTAAGAACATTAAAATAAATGATCTGGGCTCCAGTCCCCACAACAAAGCACAAGGTTGGAGCTACTGACCATGGAAGGAATTTGAATTCTATCATGCAATATAGTTAACTATAAAAACTGTAATTACCAAACCCAACTCAACAACAGCCTAAATTGAATGAAACAGCACAATAATGGCCTGATAAGAAAAAGAAGTCTGGTGTTCGCTTCTGCAGCACATATACTAAAATTGGAACAATGCAGAGAAGATTAGCATTGCCTCTGCGCAAGGATGACATGCAAATTCATGAAGCATTCCATATTTTTATGCCTTGCTACAGCAATAAGACAAGATGCAAACATAAAAGGGATCCAAATAGGGAAAGATGAAGTAAAACTCTCCCTCTTTGCAGATGACATGATCTTGTATTTAAAGAATCCCACCGACTCCACTCCCAAATTACTCAAGCTGATTCAAATCTTTGGCAAAGTAGCAGGGTATAAAATTAACCCTCAAAAATCAATGGCTTTTTTTGTATGCCAACAATGAGAAAAGCATGGTTGAATTCAGGAAAGCAACTCCATTCATAATAGCTCTACAAAAAATAAAATCCCTAGGAATTAACTTAACCAAAGAAGTGAAGGGCCTCTCTGAAGAAAACTTTGACAACTGAGAAAGGAAATCAAAACAGAACTTAGAAAGTGGAAAAACCTCCCATGCTCCTGGATTGGAAGGATTAACATCATGAAAATGACAATACACAAGAACAGACCCCAGGACAATGGAATAGAATTGAAAATCCAGAAATGAACCAAACCCACAGACCTACAGTCTTTTATTTTTGGTTAGGGAGCTTAAAAAAATAGAATGGAAGAAAGACAGCCTCTTCAGTAAATGGTGCTGGCAAAATTGGTTAATCACTTGTAGAAAACTAAAGCTAGATCCTTATATATCACCCTGCACCAGAATCAACTCCAAATGGATCAAAGACCTCGGAGTCAAAGTAGACACCCTGAAAATATTACAGGATGGAATAGGAGAAACCCTAGGTCTCCGTGGCAGAAGCCGAAATTTTCTTAATAGAATCTCAGAAGAAACACAACAAAACAAAGAAAGGCTGGAGAAATGGGATTGCATTAAGCATCAGAGCTTCTGTATGGCAAAGGACATAGTTAGCAAAATCAATAGAAAGCCCACAGATTGGGAGAAGATCTTCATTAGCCATACAAAGGACAAGGGTCTCACATCTAAAATATACCTGGAACTCAAAAAATCCTGCAACAACAAATCCGCAAAGAAACAACTGCCCAAGAAATATATGGGTTTCTCTGAAGAGGAAAGAAGGATGGCCAATAGTCACATGAAGAAATGCTCAACCTCCCTAGCCATAAAAGGAATGCAAATCAAAACAACATTGAGATACCACCTCAACCCAGTTAGGATGGCTCTAATCAAGAAGTCTAATAACAACAAATGCTGGAGGGTATGTGGAAAGGAGAGAACCCTATTGCATTGTTGGTGAGAATGTAAACTTGTTCAACCACTTTGGAAAGCAGTATGGAGGTTCCTCAAAAGACTCCACATAAAGCTCCCCTATGACCTAGTAATCCTACTTTTGGGCATTTACCCAAATGAACACAAACAAGACCATACTAAAGCTACCAGCACAGCTATGTTTATTGCAGCATTATTTACCATAGCTAAGATATAGAATCAACCTGGATGTCCCCCAGTAGATTAATGGATCAAGAAAATATGGTATA
The DNA here is from genome assembly GCF_000151885.1 of Dipodomys ordii. Lineage (NCBI taxonomy): Eukaryota > Metazoa > Chordata > Mammalia > Rodentia > Heteromyidae > Dipodomys > Dipodomys ordii. Next base: position 8,583,467 of record NW_012267309.1, on the reverse strand, counting down.
TATACAAAATGGAATTCTTTGCCTCCATCAAAAAGAATGACATTGCCCCATTTGTTAGGAAATGGAAAGACTTGGAAAAACTATATTAAGAAGTGAAGTAAGCCAGGCCCAAATAAACATAGGTCCCATGGTTTCCCTTATTTGCATAACTATTATATGTCTGAGAAAAGCAGAAACGGTCAGATAAGTCGGTGTTAGGCAAAATGAACACAAGATAAGGACTCAAATGTAACATATTTATAAGATGATTTCTTTGTTGCTTTTTATGTCCCTCCCCCCACAGTATTACCTCTGTTTTCACTGTATTTGATATTGGTATAATTTGTGGAGGGGAAGGGAAAAAACAAATTATTTAAATAGGGATACAGGTGTACCCATTACAAAAATGAGATGTACAATACGTTATGTTGAATAATGAACTGTACAACTTGGGCGGGTGGGAAAGAGGAGGGCTGGGGTGTGTGGGGGGGTGGGGGATGGGAAGGGGAAACAAAGGAGGAGGCAACAATGCTTGATAAGGAATGTACTCATTACCTTGCTCATGTAATTGTAAACCCTCTGTACGGTATTTTCACACCAAAAAAGTAAAAGAAAGAAAAGAAGTCTGTATATTTCTTGGCATTATTATTAATTTCTTTAATATATCACTAGACTTTTTACACAAAATGATTACTATTTAAAAACAATAAATCCAACAGACTGTTATTGTTATTTCAGTTGCAAGTTTTCATTGTTGGTCTTTCAACAAGAAAGACCCGAGCCAACTCAAAGAGTACCTTGCAAGTTAGTTTAGGGAAATATAAATTTTGGACAAAATATCGTTTCCTGTTTTCTAAAATCTTGAAAATAATTCCCAGATAACTTTCTCTAGATCCTGTTGCATATGAATTGCTCATGTAACGTGCACTTAGATATAAATTTCAAGTGAAGCTGTGATCAATTTGTGGAATAATATTATTTTCTCACCAATTTGAACATCCTTACTTGTAGGTATCTGTAATACATAATTATAGACAAACAAGCAGATGGTTAAATTGATGTGATTAAAGTAGAATTTCTCTTGTTCAAGTTTTAATTAAGTCTTGTACATTTAAGTTTAAAACGTTAAGAATAATTGCTCTTCAACAGCATGATACAGAAAGATAGGAACAGAAGCTTCATCATCTAATTTAGAAAGGTCACAACCTTATATGCTGAGCTAAGTTTAAATAAACCAGTGTAGCCTGAAAGCATTTTAACTGTTTTTTACATATTTTTAAAGATGATACTCAATAGTAATGTTCATGTTCAAAACTTAAAATATGTTCAGGATTCAGACTTAATTGACTGTAGATCTATTAGGTAACAGGAAAACTGTGCTTTCAACAAATTTACTCCTATCAAATTTATCTCCTGTGTTATGCTTTGCTTTCTTCAATAACATTAATGAGACACCTACTGTAAATTAATTCTACATCTCTGCAGCTGGAAAGGAGACTGATGTTTTGAAATTTTATTAATTTTTATTATTATTGTAAATATGATATACAGGGGGGTTTCAGTTACATAAGACAGATAATGAGTCCATTTCTTTTTTTAACAGTATCACCCCTTCTTTCATATTCCTTAGTTTTCCTCCACAAGTTGCATAGTTCATTTCCAACATAGTGTGCAGTGAGTTATGTTTCTATTTCTGTCCACTTGATGGTAAACGCTATATTGTTTATAGGTTTGACTACATATAAGTGGGCCATATTTCGCATCCACTTGGAACTGCTTTGAATAATAAACCTACTCAATCTACTTAATAGAGTGTATCCCTTAATTAAGTTTCAGTACACAGACTTCAATCTTGTAAATTTTTATTTATAATAAGTCTTCCTTAAAATAGAGTATTTTTAATGTACAGTATTAGAAATTACTGGATCGGATTTAATTAGCTGTTCAATGTATTAGCACTTTTTAATGTTTATTATGGTGAAATCACTTGCTTTGAAAAGGTAAGGCAACTTTCTTTAAAATGTCAATGCGGAACACTGGTGGCTGATGCTTTTAATCATCACTACTCAGGAGGCTGAGATCTGAAGATTATGATTGGAAGCCAGCTCAGAGAGGGAAGTGTGAAATGCTTTCTTCCAAAAGAAAAGCAAAACTATGGAAAGACCTGTGGCTCAAGTGGTAGAGCCCTCTCCTTGAGTATCAAAGTTCAGTGCCCAGCCTCTGAATTCATGCCCCAGGACGTGTGTGTGTGTGTGTGAATAAATAAATAGCATGTCAACATTTGTATTTCATCCAGAAAAATAATTTTTACATGCTGGGTGTGGATCCCAAGGTCTCCATATACTAAATATGTGTATTATGTGAACTTCAAATATTTCCTATCATTCATATTACTTATTCTATTAATTTCCTAGGCTAGTATTTAAAGACTGTCACACTTAGTGATGAACAAGAATTACCCTTTGTAATTACGCTTACAAGTAAGTTCTTTCCACTATACATGGTGTGTCATATTTTTGTGATTCTTCATGTCTTATTTATACAATATGCAATTTATGTGAACTCTTATCTCTGAAGTACTCACTGATATCTTCACTAATGTTCAATCAATTTAATTCAATGTACAAGACAAATTGTCTTGTTGATGTGGTAATGTTTTCTGCTCAAATTAGACATTTTTGTAAAACTTATGTTTTATACGTGGAAAACTTGCTTATCTTTGTAATTGTTATACAAGCAACTTATTGTGAATATGTTCCATAACATAAAGAATGTAACTATTATAAGTTTAGGAAATCTCTACTCTGAAGGCAAATCTTTTTCATGGAAAACAACATGCATAATTGGCTATGACATGTTAGTTAAATGTGTTTATTTAACATGTGTACAGTCTGAAAATACAAGGGTTGAGAAATATCATGAATAATACAATGTTCGCTGAAGAATAAGATTTTAGATAAGTAATTTGCAATAAACTGAGACTGAAATAAATCATTAAGTACAATTATTTTTTTAAGTTCTTTGGCCTACCTTGAGTAAAAATATAAAATTTACTATAATTCACGGTTTTAAATAAAAAATGATAGAGGAAAATATTTTTAGGGTGTGGGGGCATAGAAAATATGTATTTAAGATCCAGTGTGCTTCTCAAGGAAAAAAAATCCAAAACACCAACTGCAAAGTGATCTGTCAGTCTATCCTTCTGTTTCTATGCACTTATAAATACATATGTGTATACATAAATATCTATCATTTATAACTGTTTTCTCTGTGTATCATTATATTTATATCAATATGTATATCTATATCACTCTTTATATGAAAATACAACCTCATATCATGTATGATATATCACTTATTGTGAAGAGAACAATGTTTGAGATGTTCCACTGGTTTTTCAAGTGATAATACCAGATAAATCATCAAGAGGAGTAATAGTGAGCTTTTTACTTTATCCTATATATTCCTATAATACATCTCTAATGAATTATTGAAAAATATGAATTATTAATATATTGGCTATCTATCTGCATATTTAATTGCTTACTATTGCTTGAATATGACAACAGTTTTAGAAAAGTGACACTGCATGAATTCATCATTAAATTTGTTATGATTATGTAAATTGCATGTATCTATTAAAACACATAAGTTTATATACTCTGAGTAGATGAACTGAGGGCAATTATGCCTCAACAATTATGATTTAATTATATTGACGTGATAAATAGAATTAGATAATTGTTGAATATTGAAATAACCTTTGCATATAGCATCATTGTGTTTTTAATATGACTTTTAATATAATACCTAACTAAGAACATTCAGATAAAAGAATTGCCTTTTTCAGGATTGAGAATTGGTTAGACATATTTTTAAATAATATTAGTTAAGTAACTTTATGTTTAGGGTTATTCATTTTCTTGATGGCTTGTATTTTTTGATCATTTTTTACCATTACTTTATGTTTATATTTCTTCTTTGTAACTCTAGTAATTCACCTTTAGCAAAGACCAACAAGTGCCTAGTATAAATAGATGTCATATTTTATTCATTTTCTTTTTCTTGCTTTAAATCATGGTAAAATGAATCATTACACATGCTCCATTTCTTAGCAAATTGGGTAAACAGTATGTTTATTTGCAAAGGATATGTCTTTAGTTGCATAGTATATGTTTCATATTCAAATTTTTGTCTCTTGTATAATTGGATCTTGGTTTCAATTTTTAGTTTTAAGAGTTTTCTTTGCATGTTTTTGTATGTTTTGTTAATATCATGCTCCAATGTGCTTTATCCATGGGGTATTTTCATAATAGATATAATAAACAAAATAATACCAGACTTTTGGATTTTTATTTGATCACTCATATCATGTGCAAATTAAGAAATAAGTTACAAGGTTGAACTGTAATTAAGCAATCTATTCTTGTGTATTACTTTCACTATTTCCTTCGACATATTGATGGTATATTTTTAAATGATTGTGTGATGATGTTATCTTTTGGTAATATCAGAGTTGCTTCTAATGTTATTTCTTTTCAGACAATATTTCACTCATTTCTAAGGATGCCTTATAGTTTGTTGTTTTACCCTGGACATGATGTACTACAGATAAGGAACTAAGATGAGAGAGATGTTTAGTATATGGCCTAAATCTAAATCTAGCAAGAAGTTGAGTTATTTGTATGTGTTATGTGTGAGTGTGTGTTACTTACTTTTGCAAAATATGAATCAAGGCCTCACTAATCATATCAGGCTAACCTTGAAGTCACTATCTTTCTGCCCCAGCTTCACTAGCCTTTTAATTACAGGCATGTGACACTATACCCTATAAGTTGAGCTTGTAAAAAATATTTTCTGTGGCAATGATAACAGATTAGAAATTAAAGTCAAACTCAAGTTTTGTTTTTTTTTTTGGCTTTCTGCATTGAATTTGGGGATTTTGCTATGTATTATTTTCCAGCCGAGTCTCTGTTTTGAGCTTGAGTTAATGTGTTACACTGGAATCTTGTTAGTTTGGTGATAAGGTGTGGCTGAAGTAAATAATTTGTCTTTTTACTAAATGTCACATATTTAATGGGATTTGTCTCAGACTGCTTCAAAGGTATTTCTTAGTGTCTATACATGGGTGAGAAAAAAATATAGCTTTTCCCTAATGAGAAAATATTAGGCCATATTTTGTTCTAAAGAATAGTACTTTGCTTGATAAAGGCTCCCAAAAAGTAGTAATCATCTTTTTCCTGCAGAAATGTTGTGAGGGATAGCTTTCATAATTTTTACCAGCACAACATCTTGGAGTTCTTAGAGATAAAGCCCATGTAAAAAGTATAGACGCCTTCAAAGCAATTTTCCAAATCCAACACTTACAGTAGCTAGCACCTACTAGATAGCTACTACCTAGTAGGTACTAGCTCCAGGGGCTTCAGCTCCACGTAAGCAGGTCTTACATATAAGGTCTAAAAATATTAGTATACTTTAAAACTAAATATTAATTTAGAAGTTTGTAAAATTGAGAACAGTTTCTGTTAGTATAATATTCATTTATAAATTGTTAAAGAGTATTTTGCCATTCCTAAGATATATATGTCATATTATCTAAGAATAATAAATAATATAAAATGTTTGGTACAGTATAATTCATTTTAAGTGAATGTGAAGACTAAACTGTTAAAATATTTGTTGCTAATTACTAATTCTAAGCTTAAAGTATTATATCTTCATACTTTTTTATTTATCAAACCTTGCTAGTTTATTAATGTTTAAAGTAAATAGTAATTACATTTCAAAAATGTAAAAATATAACTATTACTGTTTGGCCACTTAACAAAGCAAACAGATTATTTGTGCTCATTCAGATACTCAGAAAAACCAACTCACAGAATGGCTTATACCCAGTTCTAATGCCTAAGTTTACTTCTTACATATACAAAATCTAATTTCAATTATGTTGATGCACATTTCATTAGTCCCATTTCAGTCATCTATTCAACACTCAATCCTTGCATTACATTTTCCCCATTGTGGAAACTTATCCATTAATAAATCAAAACTTTTATGAAGAAAGTTTACTTTTTCTGGTTTGGCTATGTTATCCTCGGTTACAAAAGAACGAACAATCATAAAATATTCTACCATGTAGTGATAAGCTGAAGCAATTCCTAACTCATTTTATCAAAATTACAATTCTAGGAATATATGCAGATATCCCATCTATACTATCTTAATCAGTGATACCTCGGATTCTTTCTAAATGGATAATTGCCTCATTACATGAAATCTTGTTATTTTTCTCTCAAGAATAAGAATGACATCGCCCCATTTGTTAGGAAACGGAAAGACTTGAAAAAAATCATACTAAGTGAAGTAAGAAACTTAGGTACCATGTTTCACTTATTTGCAATAATTGGTATTTGTCTGGGACAAGTAGAAAAAGTCAAACGCTACATACATATGACCAGATAAGATAAAGTTAAGCGAAATGAACCCCAAGATAAGGAAACAAGTGTTTTTTTCTTTCTTGTTATTGTTTCTAATGTATTATAAGGTACCATGTGATTTTTTTGTTTATTTGTATGTTTTCCCCCCACATTATAGCCCCTGTTTTCATTGTATTTGATGTAGGTATAATTTGAGGAGGGGAAGGGAAAAAACAAAATGCTTAAATAGGGATACAGTTTGACCCATTGTAACAATGAGATGTTCAAGACACTGTGTTGAAAAACGTTACATTTTAGGCCTGATCGGGGTTGGGGGTGTAGTTGTGGAGATGGGAGGGAAGGGATGGTAGGGAAAAAACAAAGGAGGCAACAATACTTCATAAGAAATGTACTCATTACCTTGCTCATGTAACTGTAACCCCTCTGTACAGTATTTTCACAATAAAAAACTTATTAAAAATAAAGAAATTAAAAAAAAACAAATGTTTGTTTGACATCAAAAATTGCCATACACTTCTGTATGAAGATTTAAGTGTGAATTTAAGTATGCATATTTAAGTGAAGCATGTTTTTGTCAGCCTGTGCCAAATGTGCAACATATTATAACACTTGCAGTTTGATGACAGTCTTGATTTAAGTCTTGACAGTCTATTATAATCCATTGTAGTATAGTCTTGACCTTGTTTTCCTGAATGACAGAAGACAAAAGCCTTTCAGAAATCAAGCCTGACAGAAATTATGTCCATTTTGTTTTACATTCCTAGGGGAGTAAGTTATTTAAACATAAAGTGGTTCACCTTCAAATATTTGTATTTGTAGTCCATAATATTTAATATATATTTTAATTGTAAAGATACTGTACAAATGGGTTACAGTTACATGAGTCAGGTAATGAGTACACTTCCTATTGAACATTGTTACCCCCTCATTTGTTTTTCCCCTACCATCCCTTCCCTCCCCACCTCTCCAACTTCTACCTCCCCCCACAAAGCTGTAAAGTTCCTTTTAAACATAGTGTCTTGTACATCTCATTGTTATAATGTGTCAGCCTGTATCCTTATTTCAACATTCTACTATTTCCCTTCCCCTCCCCAAATTAGAAAAATGTACATACAAGATGCAGGACACCCAAATCAAATACTGTGAAAACAGAGGTTATACCATGGGTAAAGAAAGCACAAAAGAAACAAAAAAATCACACAGTATATCCATCACATTTTTAACTATCTCAAGATGCATGGTGGAGAATAAAATATTGTTTAATTTTATATAAAGTTGTAAGATTGAATATTTGTTTTCCTAATGTAATTCAGTGATACTTATTCTATTATTTAATAATGTAAAAATCAAAAGTAAAATTGCAGGTAGTTTCCTTTTATTGAAAGTACATTATAAAAATTTTAAGGACAATCTTTTAATGTATGCATACTATGTTTAAGGAAACAATAAAATTATGTACACATCCATGCAACAAAACAAAATGAAGTTATTAAAAAAACACAAGTTAACTAACTATCTTGTTGTGGAAATAATACTATTTGGTAACTAAAAATATACAATTGAGCACTGATTAATAAAAGAAACTTAATAGACATAATTTGAGCTGAGATCCCTGGGATTTATAAAGGAAAGAAAATTATTCCAGATTTTATCTGTATGTGATTTGTTGTGAGCAATAGATTTTCAATACTATAGTCTAAAGTATCCTTATTTTATGTGCAAAATTTTCTAAAACTACAAATCACCACATTCTGTGTAATATATACATTTTAAATTAAAAACAATCTGATCCATGTTTCTGTTTTGTTAGAAAAGACTATATGATATAAAACTGTCAACAGACCAAATAATAGAACAATATTGCTAAGCAACATGGCTCATGGCTTTCATTTCAGCTACGCAGGAGGCTGAAAGAAAATAGCCCCAGGAACAAGAGCCTGAGTAACTGATCCTTTGCTGAGGAAAGCTTTACTTTTAATCCTGTAATTTTCTTTTTGATCACTTCTACAAATCAAGAGATGTAATTTAGAGGAAATTTTGTTTTCTTTTTTGAGGTAAAATTAAACTGTTGGCATATTTCCAACCATTACTTTTCCTTATTGAGCAATTGTGTTTGGATAGTCTTACTATTTCAAGGATGATGTATTTTTTCATAAATGACTAGAGAAAATTATGGAGATAAATTCTATTCTTAAAAAATGCATTTAGAGCATTTATATACCCACACTGAACCAAGAAGTTTTAACCCAACTAAATATATGCATACAAAGTAATTAAATGGAAGTGGCAATAAAGGACCTCCTATGTAAGAAAAGCCCTGGACCTGATGGATTCACAGCCAAATTCTATAAGGCCTTCAAAGGAGAATTCATTTCCATACTCTTCAAACTCTTCAATGAAATAGAAAGGGGAAGATCACTACCAAACTCATTCTATGAAGCAAGTATAACACTCATTCCAAAATGATAGGGACCCATCAAAGAAAGAGAACTATAAACTCATCTCTTTGATGAACATGGATACTTCTCAATAAAATTCTGGCCAACCAAATTTAACAACTAACAAAAAAAATCACACTCTGTGACCAAACGTGATTCATTCCAGGGTTAATTCCAAGTCTATTAATGTAATTCAAAACATTAACAGGAGCCAGGGCAAGAAACATATGATCATCACAATGGATACAGAAAAAGCATTTGACAAGATTCAATACCCCCTTATGAAAAAGCTTTGGAGAAGCTAGTAATCCATAGAACATTCTTCAGTATAATAAAGGATGGATATGACAAACTTACAGCCGCCATTAAGTTTACTTAATGCTAAAACCATACTTAAAGTTAAAACCATTCCCTCTGAAATCAAGACTGAGACAAGGATGTCCACTCTCCCAACATAGTGCTGAAATTCCCAGGAAAGGAATAAGGCAAGAGAAAAATATAAAGAAAATCCAAATGGGGAAAGAAGAATAAAGGTATCCCTCTTTGTAGATTACATGATCCTGTATTTAAAGAACCCTATAGATTCCTCACTCAAGCTATTGATCCAAAACTTTGGCAAAGAAGCGGGATATAAAAACAACCCACAAAATTAGTACCTTTCCTGTATACTAACAATGACAAGAATGAATATGAAATCAGAAAACAACTCCATTTGTAATAGCCTCTGAAAAAAATACCTAGGAATTAACTTAACCAAAGACGTGAAATGACCTCTGTTGTGAAATCTGTAAAATTCTGAAAAAAGATTAAAGCAGACTTAAGGATATGGAAAAACTTTCATGCACCTGTATGAGCAGAATTAAAATTGTAAAAATGGCAATTCTTAACTGGGTGCCAGTGGCTCATGCCTGTAACCTAGCTACTCAGGAGGCTGAGATCTGAGGATCATGGTTCAAAGCATGAAGGGCCATGAGATTCTTATCTCCTATAAACCACTCCTATAAACCAGAAGTGGCTCAGTGGCTCAAGTGGTATAATGGTAGCCATGAGCTGAAAAGCTGAGGGACAGTTTTCAGGCCCAGAGTTCAAGCCCTATGAAGGACAAAAAAAAGTCAATTCTTCCCAGTGCAATAGACAAATTCAATGCAATACTCATAAAAATCTCAACAATTGTCTTTAAAGAAATAGAGAAATCAATCCAGAACTTTATATGGGATAATAAAAGACTCAGAATAGCAAAAACAATCCTTAGCAGGAAGACCAGCACTGGAGGAATATCAATACCAAACTTCAAGCTTTATTACAAAGTCATAGTAATAAAAGAGAAGGATAGGCCTGAGGACCAATCGAACAGAAGACCCTCCCAAAAATAAGTCTACAAAAATATAGCCACCTAATATTTGATAAGAGAGCCAAGAACACAGTTTGGAAGATATATATGCGGAACATGATAAGTTATAGAGGACTCTAGACATTCACACTCTGAAGTCAAGGAGGATGTGTAGGTGTGTTGACAAAGGCAAAATAACTATGCACATATAATATGAAATTTTATGAAATGAATTACAATAAAAGAAAATGAGACATTTTAGTGGCCATTTTGTTGTTCTGTTTTGCTTTGTTTGTTTTTATTTGGGAAGGTAAGAAAGGCACAGAAAAGGTGGAACAAAGGGTGAACAAATACAGCAGTGGTACTCACTAGACACTGTATGGAAAAAGAACTGTATATTTTGTGGGTGAGGATGGGAGGAGAAGACTAAGAGAGGATGATGGAAAGGGAAAATATGGTTTATAAAAATATTGTACGCAGGGTGCCAGTGGCTCATGCCTGTAATCTTAGCTACTCAGGGGACTGAGATCTGAGGATTGCGGTTCAAAACCAGGCCGGTCAGGAAAGTCCATGAGACCCTTATCTCCAATAAACCACTCAAAACTGGAAGTGTCCATGTGGCTCAAAAGATAGAGTGCTAGCCTTGAGCTAAAGAGCTGAGGGACATCGCCCAGGCCCAGAGTTCAAGCCCCACGACTGACAAAAAACAAAAACAAACAAACACACACACACACACACACACAGAATTGTACTATTTCCCTGACTCATGTAACTACAACCCCTCTGTATAGTAACTCTACACTAATAATAAAGACTAAAATTAAAAAAGAAAATACTTATATGTATATGTAAATGTATACATATATGTATGCTTTTACTTGTTCTAAGTATATGTTCCATAAATGCTGCTTTATAGATTAATGAATATGTGGATATCCTTCATATACAATTTCTGTTTGCATATATTCAGAAAATATAATTCATACCATTACCATAGGAATGCCTTATAAATTACCTCCAAAATTTCAGAACGTTTTAAAAGACCCTTAAACCTTTTTTTTAAAAAAAATGGTATAATCCTAGCTACTCAGGAGGCTAAGATCTAAGAATTGCGGTTCCAAATCATCTGGGCAGGAAAATCAATGAGTCTCATCTCCAGTTAAACAACCAAGAGACAGAAGTGGAGCTGTTTCTCAAATGGTAGGGCATTATCCTTAATTGTAAAAGCTCAGGGACAGTGCCCAGGCCCTGAGTTCAAGCATTAGCATTGTCTAAAAAAGTAAATAATATAAAATGTTCTTCCTTTAAATAACAATGAGACTAAGCAGAAAATTCAACTATGAATTACATAAATTTTAATCAAATATTTTTAGTTATATTGGACTAGTAAGAAAACAAGCTTAGACATGTTTTACCACTCTTTCTGATGATTTCATTTTGTAAGCACATGATCCATTTTACTAAGTGTGCTGCTGCTAATATTGAGTGGATTTAGGAATAAATAATTCAATTAAAAGTTTTCAAATTCTGAAAGTTCTGGAGAAATGTCAATGAAGAATTGATCTACATATGATTATAAACCAATGAATAGAAAATTAAATCCAAAAAATTATGTCATGCAATCATCTTATTACAAATAGACTTTGTATTTGTATTTGTCAAGAATCCATCATAGAGCAATTCAATTCAACATATTCATCCAGGTATAGAAAACTAAGCATCTAAGCATCTAATGTTGTAGGGAAGATTATACCTAAGAATGTAATACAACATTACTGATATTTTACATAACGGACCATGAAGATGTTTTCATTTTTATAAGATCCTGATAACAACAATTTCAATTAATGTGCCATATTGATCTGCTAGGTAAAATGTATATATGTTGTGTTGATGTTTTATTGTAGGGGATCAGGAAAATTAGACCTATCAGTCATTTGGCATACAGGGTAATGCTGTAGAAAATAGCTCGTTAAGAGACATTTCGTTTTGTTTTAATAGGAATTTTTTGTAGAAAATAAGATAGCCATCTTCCCTAAGTAAATTCTGCACAGAGATAGATGACTAGAGATCTGTATATAGGCCTGCACTTAAATACAAATTCGTCAGCTGACTGAATGTTGTATGCGGTCCACCTTGACAACATGGCTGGGATTTTCTGGTTTAGATTTTTTTCCATTTTTGGAAGCATCTTATAGTTTCTGGATTTCTTTTTTTATATAATTTTTAGTACTTTTGTTTGGAAAAAATATTTCATGCTTAACACCCTTGTATAAATCAAGGTCAGTATAATTTGGACTGTTTTCACATTTCTAAGGAGAAAGACTTGTGTAGTATGTAAAATTGGTATAAAAATCTGAAAAAAATACTTTATTCTAATATATTACTTTCCTTCCTAATTCACTTTATGTTTTAAATTTAATTATATTTTCATTTGCTTTTGTGTAGTTGATATTCAGAGGGATTAAAGTTACATGAATCAGGTACTATCAGTACAATTCTTCTTGAACTATTTTCCCCATTCCATCACTAAATCTCAATCTTTCCCTCCAATCCTCACCCATAAGCTATTCAGTTCATTTTCTACATAGTGTCTGGGAGTATCACTGCTGTATTTTTTCACCCTGTTCCACCATTTATGTCCCCTCCTTTACCCTCCCAAATACAAACAAAGTAACAAACAATACAAAAGGAAAAGAGAACTAAACAGCAACAATGGCAACTAAAGAGTGTCTCTTTTTTCCTTTTTTTGGAGTTCATTACACAGAATATTATTTTATATTGTCATCTGTTCATAAATATTGAGCCTTTGCCCACTACTCCTATGCATAGCCTCCTTTGGCCTCTGTATGATAATGATTAGAGTCCTATATAATTTATCATATACTAGTTTTACTTATTTGTTTTGGTCATTCAGTGTTTTTACTTGTAGATTTATATACACATTCTAGTTACCACAAATGTGGAAAACGATGCAGCCTGCATTTTTTGGTTCTGACTTACTTCGCTTAATATAAGAATTTCCAAGTCTTTCTATTTCCTTACAAATGGTACAATAAATATCATTTTTTTAATGAATGAGTAGAATGTAGAACTCATATATGTATATATATATATTTTTTTCTTGATCCATGCATCCACTGAGGGACATCTAGGTTGAGTTCATATCTTGACTATGGTAAATAATGCTGCAATAAACATGGTTGTGCTGCTGGTTTTAGTTTGGCCTTTTTGTGATTCATTAGATAATTTCCCAGGAGTAGAATTGCTAGATCATAGGGAAGCTCTATATTTAGTCTTTTAAGGAACTTCCATACCATGTTCCAGAGTGGTTGACCATGTTTACATTCAACAGTGTAGTACCTTTTCCTTTTAACAACATCCCAGCTAGCATTTTGTTTTTATATTCTTCATCCTAACTAGAATGAGGTGGAGTCCCAATATTTTTTAGTAATATTTTATTTTATTGTAAAGGTGATATATAGAGGATTATAGTTACATAAGTAAGGTAATGAGTATATTTCTTGTCAAATAGTGTTACCCTTCCTTAATTTTCTCCCACTTTCCTTCCCCCATTGAATACACTTCCCCACCCAAGTTGTAATGCTCACTTCTAACATAGTTTCTTGTGAGTATTACTGGTGCATTGATTCACCCTTTGTCCTTTGTCTCATTGATTTGTTATTCCCTTCCCTTCCCCAAATCATACAAACATATATACAAGACACAGGATACCAAAATATAAACCAATGACAACAGGGGATAAACAAAAGGAAAAAAATTAAAAAGAAAAAAAGAAATAACTTCTCACAATACATACACATCCTTTTGTTTTTATATCTTACAGTTCATATTGATTAGCATTATTTTATATAATCATATGTACATGGTTATTGAACTATTGTGATCCTTTGCTACTACTATCGTAGGTATATACTAATTATTACAAATAAGGGAGCTTCTTCATGGCAAAGCACATAGCTAGCAAGATAAATAAGAATTCCACAGATTGGAAGCAGATCTTCATGAGTTATACAACAGAAAAGGGCCTCATATCAAAAATATACTTAAAGCTCCAAAAAATTAAACCTCCCAATAACAAATCCTCAAAGAAACAAACACCTCTTTGATAAGTTGGCATATAGGTGAAGTAAGCCAGACTCAAAGAAAAGCAGGTCACACAATCTCCTTCATTTGTAAGAAGTAGAATATGTCTATGATATTATTAACAGGTTATCTCAATAACCCAAGTGCTTAGTGCAAAGGACTCTATATAATGAAGTATATTAACATAAACTACAACTTACAGAAACAAGAGGTTTTCATTAGACCCTTTATATAGTTCATTTGTTTTTCTAATTGTTTTTTCTTCTCTTTTTTCATTTCTCTTAGTTTATTGTACCTCATGTTTTGCATAATAGACAATGTATATGTGAAAGGGAAAGGGAATTACAGAAACAGCAGAAAAACGGATGAATCACAGCAACACATACTCAACATTATGTTGGATATGAACATTACAACTTGGGGGGAGAGAGAAGGATAAGTGGAAGATAAAGAGGGATGGGTAACAATGATTAAAATACCCAAATGCTTACAAACAAGACCACACTAAAGCTACCACCACAACTATGTTTATTGCAGCATTATTTACCATAGCTAAGATATGGAACCAACC
>NW_012267309.1:8544488-8568090 GCF_000151885.1 Dipodomys ordii | reverse complement strand
GAGGCTGCAATGCTTGGTAAGAAATGTACGCATTATCCTGCCCATGCAATTGTAACCCCTCTGTACAGTATGTTCACAAATAAAATAAAATAAAATTTAAAAAAAATAAAAAAAAATAAATGCAGGTGGACCCATTGCAACAATAAGTACAAGTTGTCATGTTGAAAATGAACTTTACAACTTTGGTGGTGGGGAGGAGGATTGGGTGGGGGGTGGGGGGAGACTGGGAAGGGATGGGAAGGGGAAACAAAGGAGGAGGCTACAATGCTTGATAATAAGTGTACTCATTATCTTGCCCATCTAATTGTAACTCCTCTGTACAGTATTTTCACAATAAAAAAATAAAAATTAAAAAAATGTACTTACGATCTTATCTATGTAACTGTAACCCCCCAACTCATCACTTTTTCAATAAAAAAAATTGAAAAGAGACTTCTCTAGAAACAAATAATATCCAATAGATACACAAAAATATTCAACATATCTGGCCATAAAAAATGTAGATACAAACTATTTTAGATTCTACCTCACACCAATTATAATGGCCATCATCAAGAAAACAAATAATTACAGATGCTAAAGAGGATATAACCAAAGAGAGCTTTACTACACTGTTGGTTGGAAAGTAAATTGGTTCAACCACCCTGGAAAGCAGTAGATAGGTTCCTAAAAAGACAAAATATAAGACTCACCTATGATCCAGCAATCCCACTCCTGAATATTTACCCAAATGATCACAAACAAGGCCACACTAAAGCTGCCAGCACAACTATGTTCATTGCACTATTATTTACCATAGCTAATATATGGAACCAACTTAGACGCCCCCTCAGTAGATGAATGGATCAAGAAAATGTGGTACATATACACAATGGAATTCTGTGCCCTCAGATATAATGACATTGCTCCATTCATAAGGAAATGGAAAGATGGGAAAAAAAATCATACTAAGTGAAGTAAAATGGAATTCTATGCTTCAATAAGAAAGAATGGCATTGCCCCATTCATAAGAAAATGGAAAGACTTGGAAAAAATCATACTAAGTGAAGTAAGCCAAACAATGTTGTTTTGATTTGCATTTCTTTTTTCTTTTTTTTTATCGGTCATGGGGCTTGAACTCTGGGCCTGGGCGCTTGTCCTTCAGCTCTTCAGCTCAAGGCGAGCGCTCTATCACTTGAGCTACAGCGCCACTTCCGGTTTTCTAGTGGTTTATTGGAGATAGGAGTCTCACGGTCTTTCCTGCCCGGGCTGGTTTTGAACCACAATTGTCATATCTCAGCCTCCTGAGTAGCTAGGATTACAGGCGTGAGCCACCAGTGCCCGGCGATTTGCATTTCTTTTATGGCCAGATATGTCGAGTACTTCTTCATTTGTCTATTAACCATTCTTTTGTCTTGCTCTGAGAAGTCTCTCTTTAAGTCTTTAGCTCATTTATTGATTGGGTTGTTGTGTTTTTGAGGATTTTGGGGGGTTTAATTTTTTGAGTTCTAAGGATATTTTGGGTATAATGCTCTTCTTTGAAATATAGCTAGTAATAAAAGACCCAGAAATAAACACACAAATATATAGCCACTTAATATTTGATAAGGGAGCCCAAACACAGATTGGATGAAATACATCCTCTTCAACAAATGGTGCTGGTAAAATTGACTATCTACTTGCAGAAAACTATAGCTAGAAGCCCACATATTACCTTGTACCAAAATCAACTCTGAATGGATCAAAGACCTCAATGTAAGGCAATACTGTGAAAACACAACAGGAAAAAGTAAGATAAACCCTAAGCCTTCTAAGCATGGGGCAAAATTTCCGAAAAAAAGACCCATAATCAGAACAAATCAAAGAATTCCTAGATGCATGGGATTATATCAAACGTTGTGCTTATCAAAAGACATAGGTAGCAAGATAAATATAAAGACCTAATTCACTTTAAATTGAGAGAATAAAACAAAATTAGTTTTCTTCATTTCACTAGCATTAACAGTATCTATTGAAATATATGTACTCCAATCTTGTTATTAGTCCAGGATTCAATCTCAGATTCAGTCCAGCATCTATTATTAGTACACTTATAAAAATAAATTCAAGTAGATTTTAAACATTATATATTTTATCTTTTATTTCCTATTTAGATATTTAATAATACTTTATTTAATAAAGCATTACTATAATTTTATAAAATAGTTGTGCTATTTTATCACCACCAATATCACCACTCGCATAATGTGACATATACACACTTACTTTTAAGGCTGGGTAGGAAGGAGCAGGATAAAATAAGATTTTCATCATATCTCTCAGGATATAAACTTTATTTATATATCTATATCTACATCTATATCTAAAATTATCTACTTCCAAATTGGGAACAAGAATTGAGATTACATCTAAGTGCTACTGCAGAGATAAACATTCAGGTAAGGGAAAGAATTGTACTGTGTCATGTAATTGTCATCTCCATATATTGTAGTTCATTTATCTTATTCTGTTTTATTTTGTGGCTCTCTTTAGGTCTTTATCAGGTCCCACTTCCAGGGGTACCTAAGTAGACAAAGATACTCAATTTAATTCAATGAGAGAAGGATTTTCCATCTAATTAAATTCTCACATAATTCAAATGTAAATTCCTCACTCATTGTCACTTATTTGTCCTTTATTGTTTTACTTTTTTATTTTATTTTTATAATTACTTTTTATTTCTTTTTATTTACTTATTTTTATTGTAAAATGTTAGATAATGAGTACTTTTATTTATTTATTTTTGTAAGACGTCAGATAATCAGTACATTTCTTTTTGAACAGTGTCACCTATTTACTTGTTTTCTTCCTGTTTGTCCCCCTGACCACTGTTTCCCCCTGTCAGCAAGTTGTATAGTTCATTTTCAGTGTCTAGTGAGTATCACTGCTGTATTTGTTTACCCTTTATTCCACTATTTCTGTGCTCCCCCTTACCCTCCCCAAAACAAATAAACCTACATACAAGAAAAAAGATGCACAAATTATAAAACAACAACAAAGGAGAAAAATAAAATAAAAACTAAAAACAAAACAAAAAAGAATACACAAATAATTCGTTTTCCCTTTTTTTGGAATTCATTTTGATAAACATCATATTACATGAACAAATACACATAGCTACAGAATTTTTGTGATCTCCTTCTAAGAAAATCCTCCTTTGGTCTCACTGTGTGAATATTTAGAGTCTTGTTTAATTTAGCATGTTCAAGTGTAATTTTTGTTTTTTTGCCATTATTATATTTACTTTTAGATTTATGGGAACATTTAAATTACTAAATTACTACAAATGAAAGAAATCATGCAAACCATCAAACCTGATTCTTTGGGTCTGGCTTACTTTTCTTAACATACTTTTCCCATGGTTTTCCATTTCTTTATGAATGGTGCAATATAATTCTTTCTAATGGAACATAGAATTCCACTGTATATGTGTACCACATACCACATCATCCACCGTGGGGCATCTGGGTTGATTCCATATTTGGGGGCTAATGTAAATAATGCTGCAGTGAACATGATTGTCCTCATAGTTTTAGTGTGGCCTTAGTTTTTGCTCTATCAGTAAACGACCAGGAGTGGAACTGATGTGTCTTAGGGAAGCTCTATAAGAGGAAGCGCACAGAATGGGAGATTTTTCCTAGCTATGCATCAAACAAGGACCTTATACCTAAAATATAATTTGAGCTCAAAATTTAACCCCCAAAAAACAAACCCTTAAAGAAACAACAAGCCAATTAATACATGGTTTAAAGACTTAAAGAGAAACTTCTCAGAAGTAAAAGTGGCTAATATACACATGAAGAAATATTCAATATCCCTGGCCATTATACAAAATGAAAACTCAAAGCAACATTAAGATTGCACTTCATCACAGTAACAGCTGCTGGAGAGGATGTGACCAAAAGGGAACATTTACCTTTTTATTTTTTTAACTCTCAGCTTTTGGTTCCTAACTACTAAATGTAATCTCATTCTGCAGTGTAAATTTCAGAAGACAAGATCTTCATTGAATGAGTTGTGAATCACTGTTTACAAACATATTGTTCACACTAAATAGTAATGTTTAGCACAGAGTATTCACATGAGAAATATAACAAGGCTGACATTGGGTGAATTATGTCTGTACAATAACAACACTTGCATATAATGTATGAGTAAATTCACAGTGTCAAGAAAACTATATATTTTTCCAAATGTGCCAACAAACTGAACCTTTGATGAATGCATTTGTTCATAAACATATGAATTTCTTTCCATGGAGAATGGAACAGAAATATGTATATAACAAACTCTTCCTTTACAAATTATTCACTGAACATTAGGTTTATGTTGCAAGTTTTGAATTGTGGGATAACAGAATCAATTTAAAGGACAGATGTAATAAAACCCTTCAACCACAAAAGAATCTGAATAGAACAAACTTTTGGAGATAAAGAGGATTCTTTCTGCCAAATGGTGTAAAAGCAAAGTTCAATTTTATGTGTAAATTAGGGGAAAGCTTAGTATTGGAGAAAAATAATGGTGTTGATGTTATAAAAAGAAGTTTAATTGCAATTTTTATTCCTTATTAGACCTATAACCTTAAACACAGTTTTTTAGGTCTCTTTATTATATTTTCCTGAGAAGATTCGAGCAGCCTCTTTGGGTGACCTAGAGGCAAAAAAGAATTGTTAGAATCATGCACAATTACATTTGAAAAGCCTTGGTTTTTCTTTATTATTATTCCTTCTTTAATTCCTAGGTTCTTCATGTTAAATATTAGAACATAAGCCAGGTTTTAGTGGCTTATGCCTGTAATCCTACCTATTAGGGAGGCTGAGATCTGTGGATCGCAGTTCAAAGCCAACACAGGCAGGAACATCCGTGAGACTCTAATATCTAATTAACCACCAGAAAACCGGAAGTGGAGCTGTGGCTGAAGTGATAGATCGCTAGCCTAGAGCTGAAGAGCTCAGGGACAACGTCCAGGCCCAGAATTCAAGACCTACGACTGACAAAAAATAAAAATAAAAAATTAGACCACAGACAGAATAAGTTCTAAATAGATAATTTATTTTCAAAATATTATAACTTTAAATCACAATTCTAGCTTGAATATGGGCAGCATGTCTAAAAAATCCTTATCATATAAAAGTATATGTAATACCAGGGTACCAGAATCAAACACAGTGAGAACAGGGTATATTCCATAGGTCAAAGACCATACAGAAGAAACAAAAAAATCACATAGTACATTCAAAACAATAACAACAAAGAAAAACCTCTTTTGTCCATGTCTTGGAGCTTATTTTAATTAAGCAAGGGAAGGGGAACAACAGAATGGTGAGACAAAGGACAAATGGGAAACCAATGCAACAGTGCTACACACAAGACAATATGTTGGAAATGATTTGTACAACTTGGGGAGAGGGAGGTTGAAAGAAGGAAGTAGGAGAAAAATGAAGGAAGGGGTAACAAGTTTGACAAGAAGTGTACTTATTATCTTACTTAGGTAATAGTAACTCCTCTGTACATCACCTTGACAATATAAAAACACTAAAAAAACTATCATTACATAAATTTTACTCTAAAACCATGAATACAAATAAGACATGGTATTTTCTTTCAAACCTAAGAATCTATAATGAAATCTAAAGGTGGGTCTAGAAATGGCAACACACACTTGTAATCCTAACTATTCTGGGTAAAAGTTTGAGGACTATCTGAAAAATAAACTAGAAGGAAAAGTGTTGAGTACTTGCCTCAAGTGGTAGAGTTCATTCACCAGTACTACTCCAAAAAAAGAAAATAAGAAACGATATCTATTTTTTTCCTCTCCATATCCATTCTTTAATATTTTAATATTATCTATGTATGTATGCTTTTACTAACAATCATACTAATTTTAATAGTCACAAATTAATATGCATTATTTTTAAAGCCTATTTAAAAAGTACAACAAAGTTCATGAAAAGGTATTTAACAAAATTAAAAAAATGTATTTTGAAAGCATTATATTATTTATCATATTTAAACAAGAGTTTATTTTTCAATAAAATAAAATATAAAGTTAAAAATATTTAAAATGCTTAAAGTATGTTTTAGCAACAATTTATATTTTAACATAAAACATAATATATAACAAGGTTATATTTGGGAGAAATGGACAAGAGAAACATATTATGTGGCCCATATAGAAAATGAGAGTTAAAAACCTTTTAGATAACAACTAAGGTTCATGTCTAAGCTTCAATTAAACCCGAGTTATATATATTTAAATCACCCAATAGAAAGTAATGAAATTTAGGTGGTATTGGAGAAGATTGTACACCCATGGTATTTAGCCAATGAGGAACTGAGGAGGGACTTGTGCATTGTTGTAATCTCTTTCAGTGTCTCTGCCTGTCAGACACCCAAGATCATCCTTAACCACTAAAAATCATCCTTCATTGAGTTTAGGTGGGGAAGTGTGTTTTTCACAAGATTACATCATTCATTCTAATTTGAAAGTCTTCCCTTTCTATGATAGGAGTTTGCATCTCTGTTACAGATTATTGTTACAAAAGTGAAGGCTTCAAACATTTTTGAAAACTGGGAGGTTTTACTATATAGTAAAATTATCCTTTTGCTCAGTGGACTATCAATATTGGCCTTGCCACTTGTTATTTTACTATGATATTACATTAATTTGAATTTAAAATTAAAATATTTAAAAAATTCTATTTCTGGTTTAATTTCAGTAGATTCATTTTTATATATGAATTGTTCTTGTTGAATATGTCAAAATGGCATTTTGAATAATTTCAATTGGAAATAAAAGAAAAAATGTCAACTCAGACTTTGGACTGAGTAAAAAAAAACAAACAAAAAAACTACAACACATGCTCATTATTTTAAGATGGGAAAGAATACAGGAACAGATCCATCACACTTTTGATGTGGCACCTGCTCTTGTTTAATTGAATTAACTTTAGCAGACATGACATATTCCTTTTCAGTTGTTTTCTCACATTTTTGTTCTTTCCGGTAAAGGCAAAAAATAAACTTAGGAAACACTTTAGGTTCTTTGTGAGTTAAGTATAGAATTTATTTTAAGGTATTTCAAAGAAAAATTACTTTAAACTAGTAAAATATAGTGTCTTCCTTGGTTTTTAATCACAAAAATTCATTATAAATTAGGATGTTTGTGAATATTATTTATATAAATCACATATAATCAGGAATATTTTGGAATAAGGACTAATTTAAACATTTTTTTTCAGGACTTTAAGTCTAAATGATGTTAAGACTTAAAGCATCTTTTTTTTTCAACCTGAGTTGTGCAAGTTTAAACAATCTGAACTGAACATATAGTGGAATTTCATTTCAGAAATCTGAAGCAATTGAAAATATTTGGAAGTTTACAAAAAACACCGTATTTGACATTTTATAAAAGTATACCCACTTAGAGGTAATCACAATGAAGTGGAGATGTATAAGATATATGGCTTGATAAACAGGTATGCATTAAATTTGAATAAAATTTTCAAGAAATATGGAGTAGTAAGGAAAATAGGTAAAATAATGAAAGTGTGTGGTTTAAGGCCCCCAAATTCTGAATGCTCTACTCATTAACACAAGGACAGACATCCCAACAAAGATACATATACAGCTTTTGTTAGAAGCAGCTTCTGTGTTCATCCTAGTCTCTAGGGCTGTCCCCTCCCTTTTAGCTTCCAACTTCTGCAAAAGCAAATGACAAAGTAAAGCACTCAGAATTTTGGGGCCTTGAAACATTTGTTTTATTGGTTTGTCCTAGCACCTGATTTTTTCCCCCAACTGTGGATAGCAAGAGGGGAGGGGCCGGCTCTAGATGTTAGGATGAACACATGTGTTGCTTATGTCAGAAGCTGTATATTTATCTTTATTGGGATATCTGTCCTTTTGTGTTAATGAGTAGAGCACTCATTAAGCACCAACTTCTGAGTGCTTTACTACTCTATTTTACCTGCAATCTCAGCATGAATTTTGTCCTTGATTTTTACATCTTCATAAAAAAGTAAAAGAGATCAGATTTGTCAGTCTATGCTAGAACGTTGTAATTAACACAAAAAATTATGTGCAGTCCAGAAAGAGAGAGCAAAACAGTGAAACCATTTCCTTTGAGAATAGGCAACATTTTTTTTAAAGTGGAAAAGTGTCACAGTTTAGTTTTTTAATGTAATTCATAAACATTGAATACATATTGAAAAGATCAAACACCATTCATTAAGTTAAACCTTTTTCTCTTTTAAGAAAGCAGTGTTATCTGGTAAGACAATCTCACTAATAAATTTATTTTATTGAGCTATAAGGTTAGACTATAAAGAAATAATGATCATTTCTTCTTGTACCTATTAGACATGCTTACTTCTTCGGAGAAGTCTCTCTTCAAGTTGTTATTGCATTTATTAATTATGTAATTGTTTCTTTGAAAATTTGTTTTAGGTGGGTTTAATTTTTTTATTTAAAAGTATATTTTAGATTTAGATTTTAGGCCCTTGTCTGTTGCATAGCTAGTAAAACTCTTCTCCCATTCTGTGGGATTTCTATTGAGCTTGCTAGCTATGACCTTTGCCATGCAGAGACTCTAAGTCCTAATTTTGTGCCAGTGCCAAACTATTTTTATTGCTATGGCTTTGTAACAGAGTTTGGAGTTTGCCATTGAAACTCCTCCAGCACTGTTCTTCCTGCTAAAGATTGTTTTTGCTATTTGAGGGTCTTTTATTTATTTATTTATTTTTGTTTTAACATTACCAAAAATGTTTAATATATGTTATTCCCAAGGATTTTTTTTTTAATTGTGAGAATACCGTACAGAGGAGTTACAATTACATGGGCAAGATAAAGAGTACATTTCTTATCAAGCATTGTTGCCTCCTCTTTGTTATTCCATATGAATTTTTAGATTGCTCCTTCTTTTCGTTAAAGAATGTTGTTGGGATTTTGATCAGTATTGTATTGAATTTATAGATAGCTTTGGGCGGTATTGGCATTTTCATGATGTTAATCCTCCCATTGTCATGGGAGGCTTCCACTTCCTTAGTTCTGCTTTAATTTGCTTTTTTCAGCTTTTAAAATTTTACTTGTAGAGGTCCTTCACATCTTAGGTATCTTTTAGGCTATTACAAATAGAGTTGCTTTCCTGATTTCAATCTCACTGTTTTCATTATTGGCTCACAGAAAAGCTATTGATTTTTGTGTTTAATTTTATTCCGTGTTACTATGCCAAAGTTTCAGATCAGCTCAAGGAACTTGGAATAGGAGTCTATGTGGTTCTATGATCATGTCATCCACAAAGAGGGATAGTTTTATCTCTTCTTGCCCTTTTTGAATTTTCTTTATGTTTGTCTCTTGCCTTATTACTCAAGCTAGAAATTCTAATGCAATATTGAAGAGGAGTAGAGGGAGCAGTCATCTTCTTTAATTTCTGATTTTAGAGGAAATTACTTTAACTTTTCATCATTAAGTATAATGATGATTGTAGGTTTGTCATATACAGCTTTTATTATATCAAAGAACAATGAAAGGATTCCTAGCTTTTCCAGAGCTTTTATCATAAAAGGGTGTTGAATCTTGTCAAAAGCTTTTTCTGCATTTGTTGAGAGGATCATGGCCAATAGATGCATGAAGAAATGTTCACCATCTCTGGCCATAAAAATGGAAATCAAAACAATATGGAGATTCTACCTCACCCCAGTTAGAATGACCATTGTCAAGAGACCAATTATAAGAGATGCTGGTGGAATGTGGCCAAAAAGGAACAATACTACATTGTTGGAGGAAATGTAAACTTGTTCAACCATCTGGAAAGCAGTAGGGAGGTTTCTCAAAAGGCTAAATATGACCCAGCAATCACACTCCTGGCCATATAGCCAAATGACCACAAACCAACCTACACTTATACCACCAGCACAATTATGTTCATTTCACCATTATATATCACAGCTAAGATACAATATCAACCCAGATGCCTATAAATAGTAAATGGCAAAAAAATTACACCTGGTCTTGAGTCATTAAATATGACTCTAAACATTCATTAAGTGAGACTAAAGACATATATTCATAGGACAAGATTACAAGGGCTCATAACAATGTTTGTCTTTTCTTATAAAATAATGTTTATTGAAATGAACTCCAAGACATAGAAGGAAGGTGTTTTTTTGTTAATTGTACCATTTGCAGTTCGTTTTCTTTCTTTCTTTCTTTTCTGTTTTTTCCCTCTTTTGACACTGTCTTTTATTTCTGTACCCTTCGTCTTGTATGTAAGTTTATCTGATTTGGGGAGGGGAAGAGGAAGCACAGTAATTATGGGACAAGGTGTGAACCAATTCAGCAGTGATACTCATAAAGCATTATGTTGGGAATGAACTATGAAACTTAGAGGGATGGATGATCAGGAGGGAAAAGACTGAGAGAAAATTAGGTAGGGGGTGAAGCTGTTCAAAAGGCAACATACTCACTACGTGACTTATGTAACTCTAACTCCTCTGTACATCACCTCTACAATAAAAAAATAAAAATACACAAATTAAAAAAGAAACAATAAACAGTCCTTCAAATTCTCATTCTCCACAGTCAGTGTTTCTGTATCATTGGTCTATTTGCATGAAATATATTTGTTTAAAAGACGTTCAGAGTTTCTCTCAGAGTTTAATTTTCTTCTTTGCTTCTTTAGCAATCTCAATTTTTTTCACTATGTAAAACTGGAACAATTTAGGAAAAAAAATTCAAGTTTTAGAAAAAAATTCAAGTTTTTGCAAAATGTGTGGTTATAAATGACTGTCATTTTAACATGTGAATATTGGTACAGAAATAAAAAAAACACAAAAGTAATTACAATGTAATATAAAACTACTGTATATGCATATCTCTTACTATTTTCAAAACTGTTTCTACCTTTCAATGTATATGCTGCTTCCAAAAGTATCCAAAATACTGATTCAGGAAAAGTGGTAATTTTAAAGGGTAATTCAGATTGATAATTCTGAATTTGAATTTTCTTTGGCTTTGATTTGGCTCTTATTACTACTGAAATGCATTTATTCATAGAATTTTACTAATTAGGAAAGCTTATCATCAATGAGATTTCTGGTAAGGTGTTTTGGAGCATATAGTACAGATAAATTTGGGAAACTGCAGAGACTAGGAAAGCAACTACCTGCAGAATCCTGCTTCTAAAACTGGAAAAGTGCTATTTCATTAGCTCCTCCAATGAGGTCATTCCATACAGATTATACACAATAAGCCTTTTGTTTGGTCTCTTGTATGTTATTTGATAATACATTGGAAACTGCAATGTTTCTAAATGTATTTTTAACATAGTTTAAAGAATAAAAAAGCATTTCATTAAATTTATAGCAGATGCACTCATACTGTGTGAATTACAAATAAATTCTTAAAATGACCTAGCATTTTTCGGGTATGTAAATATTCAATATTTATCTATCACCAGTATGAATAGTATGGTTTTTCAGAACTTTGAGGTATAGCTTCTGTCTCCATTGCTGTGCCCTGGCTTGACCCTAAGACTGATACATATACCAGGACAAGCTAAGCTCAATTATGTCACGGAAAAAAATGTGGCAGTGATTATTTAAAGCGTATTTGCTTATTTAATGTGTGTAAAGCGTGCTAATTGAATACTGATTAACCCTTACTGATAAATTAAGTGTGAGAAGCCATAAATGGAAGACAAAAAAGAGACAAACATAGACAGGAAGAGAGAGAAGGAGAGAGAGAGAGAGAGAGAGAGAGAGAGAGAGAGAGAGAAATGAGAGAATGAGGGGGAGGGGAGAAAAGAACATTGCTGAAGTTGGTGCCCCATTTGAAGGTTTGCCTGCAAGGTGAAATATCCACTTTCCTATTATCTGAAGGCAGTATAGTACTATGAGGAAATAACTTTTCATAAATTTTAGTGAAAGTGATGGTAACAAAAAAGAGATCAACAGATGAAGGAATAATCAGAATTAGAATGTTTGTTTGGTTTTGAATTCATTTTAATCTTTTTGTTTTATATATAATTTCCTTAATGAAACATAAGCATTTTAAAAAGTTGCAGGAACAAAATTGTTTATTTAGTCTTGAAATCCTGTATATTTTTACAGGTAATTCTGTTCATTTAAAATCTCATGACGAGGTTTTAGTGAGGTTCGACTCCAATGGCTGTATCACTTTAGTTATGCTATTCCACCACTGTTGCAAGCTTATTTCTAAAATTAAAATATATGTTTTTTATACAAATATTTGCTGAAAAATCAATAATGATTATAAAAAGCATTTTGAAAATTAACCTGCATAATCTCATGAATATTGCTGATAGGCTGTTCTTATGGTACCGTCAGTCTGTAACTCAGTCTCTGGTTGATAGAATTAATGATATACCAAGACAAAACCTCAAGGAAATGCTGACAAAGAAAGATATATCTCATGCTCTAATGAAGTTTATCCTTGCATCAATCTGCTCTAATTGATCTTACTATTTAAGAGAATGCTCTTCGTTAATGATCCCATCAAATATCTTAAAAAAATTGAGAGTGTTCACCTCATGCAGGCTTTTTAAGTACATGAATTATATAGCTCTAATGAGAAACTTTCCTCATGCCTTCCTACTGATATTACTAGATAGTTAACACTCTTCTGTAGTTAACAGGATATCTGACAATGTGCAGATCAAGTTTCATTTAGTAGATTTCCAATATTACTAATCTTTACAAAAGCACATTAATTCTAGCATCCCATTTGGGCAAGAAGTTTTTAAAAAGTTACTGGGGAAACAGGAGATAGAATGTACTGATGTATCATTTTTTTCTTTTATTGGTTTAGGAAAATAAAATTGTAATTAACCTACTTTTTAACAAAAGTATAAAAAGAGAAGTATCAGCTACTGTGCAGGTTCATTATTTCAAGAAACTTGCTCTGTGAAAAAAAGTTGCAATGATACTCACGGAACACTGAATTGAAAATGAACTATACAAGTTGTAGGTAGGGACAGGAGGGGGAAACTGAGAATGAGGGAAGGGGTGACATTTTCCCAAAAGAAATGTACTCATTACCTTACTTATAGAGCTGTAACCCCTCTGTATATCACCTTTATAACAATAAAAAAGAAACTGGCTGAAACAAATCAAAAAGTAAAAATCGAAATCATATCAAGTTTGGAGTTGGGAGGTGACAGTGGATACTGTGCTTGCTGACAAATCTGAGTTTGAATGCAGTGTAAACATGTTAAATATTCAGTTGACTTTAGTTATTTTTATAATATTTGGATTTAGTAATGTGTATTTTTTTGAAAAAATAAGAAGACTTAAAAATCAGTAATAAATTTAGATCTGGTTTTCCTACTGTTCTGGAAAATATGGGGGAGGAGTATTTCACATGATGAATATTTAACTTGAATGGGAGGAAAAGAAAGGAAAACAACTTAATTTTTTTTCCATGTAACAGAACGAACTGAGCAGAATGAACTGACATTAAGATTATAGACTAGTCTAATGCTCTATTTGTGGAAAATCTAGACACAATACAACTGACTGGAGTTTTGTTCTATTTTATTTGGCTTCTAGGACAACTAAACTTAGATTTTCCACATTGAATTAACTCAATTGAGAAGGGACTGGTTAGTCTATTTTACATGAATGTATTCAGAGTTATACATTCTCTCCCAACACAATAAATTGCTATTGAGCAAAGAGTTTACCAGACTGAAAGCCTACGTAATGAAGATGAATTAGTAATTTGAGCATTCATCAATTTATTTATGTTTCATGGAAAAAAATGTAAATGCCTCAAAGAATGATATTTGTCTCAGGCCATGCTGCATTCAAATTTGAATTTATTATTCCTAATTTCATATTAAGAGGTCATTGCAACATCTATTGTTGAGAATATAAGCTAAAAAGATGCATTCTCATTTCATTAAATGTCTATGGGTGATAAACCAATTTAACCTATCATAATTCACATATTTGCTGTCCCTAATTACTTTACCAATGCAATCTCTAGATATAAGCACTTAATGCCATACACTATTCAATAAAAGTAATTTTCTCCTTCATTACACAATAACTGTCTTCATAGCCCAATCATTGTGTGGCTTTAAATATTCCAAAAATAATAATGCAGTTAGAGTTTTCCAATTTGTGTGATTTCAACATGAAATAAAAGGGTTCTGATATATTGACTGATGAATATAAGTGGAAACAAACTAGTAGATAGCTAAGTTATTAACTTCTACAATGTGAATAACTAAACAACAACAAAAATAGGACATATGAATGAGCAGCAAAGTGTGATGATTAGAAAAACATGCTTTGATTTTTGTGATGGAAACATAATTGAATTATGTTGTGTTCATTTAATCTGACATCAACAATTACATAAGTATCACTTGCTAGACATCCTTTAATTAAGCACAACAACCTTTTTACAACCAAGGTTTTTTGAAAGGTTATTTTGAGAAAGTATAGATAACCTAATTAAGTATTAGAGAATGGAACAACACTCCTCTTAGAATTGTTCTGTTCAGTTGTCAGAGCTTTAAGGATACAGAACTTTAAGGCAATTCTATAAAAGTGCTATAGATAGAAATGGAAACTTTCCTTGGGTTTAGCTTACTTCACTTAATATAAAACAAATGGGGTGGTGTCATACTTTCTGATGAAGGCATAGATTTCCATTATATACATAATATATGTATTTATAATATATAATATAAATATATAATAGGCATATAATATATATGTACATAATATATAATATATTGTATATATATTACTTATATATATATATATATATATATATTACTTTTTCTTGATCTATACATCTACTTAGGGGCATCTGGGTTGGTTCCATATCTTAGCTATGGTGAACAATGCTGTAAAAAACATAGTTGTGCTATTAGATTTAGTATGGCCTTCTTTCTGAGCATTCCCTTATTTGCAATAACTACTATATGTCTAGGATAATCTTACCAGACAAGCAGAAAAGCTCAAAAGCTATGTACATATGACTGTATAAGATGATGCTAAGTGAAATGAACTGCAAGGTAGAGACCCAAGAGGTTTTATCTTTGTTGATATTGTTTTTAATGAACTATGTAATTTTTTAAAAAAATTCTTTTGTATGCTCTTTCCCCATGTTATAACACCTGTTGTCAACAGCACACTGTTGACTCCAGTGTGCTGCATCTTGTATATATGTTATTTTTAATTTGGGGAGGGGAAGGGAAATAAAAAGATGCTTAAACAAGGGTACAGGTTGACTCATTGTAACAATGTGATATACTATGTTGAAAATGAACTTTACAATTGGGGGAGGGGGAGGAATTGTGGAGGTGGGGGGGAAGGTATAGTAGGAAAAACAAAGGAAAGAGTAACAATGCTGATAGCAAATGTACTCATTACCTTACTCATATAACTGTAACCCCTCTGTACAGTATCTTTACAAAAATTGTTTATTAAAAAAAGAAATAGAAACATTCCTTCCCAATATAAGAACATTTTCTTAGAGTCTGGAGGAAGATGGTGGGGGAGAAGCTAGAGGCTAAACAAGCTCTCACATAGAAAGCAGTTTTAGTGTTCCAGTGAACAGTTTTAGGCTAGAGAATCACACCAAGTGTGCCATCAGAGTACACAGAGTTTGGCCAGAGAGGTAAAACCAGGCAGTTTGGTCAAGGAGACAGATCTGAGCATTTGCCAGTGTCTTCAGCAGCAGCAGCAGTGGCTGCTACCGTGGCTGCCATATCAACAGAGAGAGCCTGGGACTAAGGTGCCAGAAGCAGTGTGTGAGTAGAATCTGTTCACCACCAGCAAGAACTGACAAGGAGCTGAAATCTTCATCCTGATGATTGCAGACCCTAGACAGCCCAGAAACCAAGAGGCTGGCATGACTACAACCCAACACATCCTCACACCTTCTCAAGGAAGCAGTGGGAAGGTAGCCCCTCCCCCCACCACTGGAGAAGAACTCCATCTTTGACACTGAAAAAGGTCTGACTAGCTCCAACTCAGGCCTTGGAAGAAAACATTAGGAGCCATTCCACAGGTCACAAGAATCTGACCTGACCTGCCAGGCTCAGTTCCACACAGTGGAATGTTGCCATTCCAAGGCAGAGGAGGAGTGACTTTTTTCACTGAGAAAACAGAGCCAGAGGCTGCCCCTCTCCCTGCAGCCTAGGCAGCATGCCCAGCAGCAGGAGGGGTAAAAGACAAACAATTGAAACTCAGTAAATATATGTCCTGAGGTCCCACAGGGAAAAACTACTGATTGCTGATAGGTCTCAACCCTACCCAGAACCTAGTCTTTTCACAGCAACTCCAAGCAAGAGGAAACAGCAATCTCCCTTTTTTGTGCTACTCAAAGCAGATCTCCCTCCCACTGAACTAGACTGGGAGGAGGCAGAGCTTTTTCTGCCTGCTCAAACAAACTGATCAAAAAACAAATCAAGCCAAAGGGAAACCAAACACCAAAAGTAAACCAGAGACTCCACCAAGAAACGTTACAAACACAGGGAGACACAAGATCTTCCCCCACTCCCACCCCCCAAAAAAATCAAATAACTTTTTTCTACCTAATTTTTTATAAATTAAAAAAATGGTTTGCTATTTTTTCTCTTTCATAGTTTTTAGTTTAGGTGTGTGTGTGTGTGTGTGTATGAGAGAGAGAGAGAGAGAGAGAGAGAGAGAGAGAGAAAGGGAGTGTTTAAATCTCTTTTAACCTTTTGGTCCTTCATTTTTTTGTGTGTGACTTAATTGCTCTTCTGCTTATTCCCAGATATATACCTATAATCGATTATTAGACCTTATCCTTCATTGTATACATATATAATTCAGAAATTTGTTACTCAATTCGCAACTATTGGGCACATGACAGCAAAGATGGCACTGAGAGGGTGTTGAGTGGGCAAAGCCCGAGTTGTTTATGTTAAAATTTGACTGGGTACCAGGCAAAGTAACATCAGTGTGTGAATAGCTTGTGGACAGCAGGGAAAGTGTAGAAAACTTAAGTGCATGATAGCGATTGGTTGGTTCCTTTTCCTCCCCTTCTATGCCATGTGGTTTTTTGCTTTAAAAAGTGCTTGCTTGACCTTACTGTCCGATGCATCTGACTGTCTCTGAGGCTAAGGGAATCTGGGGAATGGGCAAAGGGTGCACTTACCTTTCCTCGGACCACGTCTATCTTCCGCGGGATGGACGAAGACCCAGCACAAAACCTCTTAGGCTTAACTTCTTTAATAGTAGTATTATTTCTTTATACATATAATTTTTATGTATTCCATTTCTAAATTTTTTATTTTTTCATTTTTCCTTTTTATCTCTCTTCTCCTTTCATTCTATTCTGTTCTTCTATCAGTTTATTTCTTTATATGTACATAATTTTAAGTGATTCATTTTAAAAATTTAAATGTTTTGTTTTTTTTTCATTTTTTCTTGTTGCTTTATCTCTCTCCTTTCATTCTGTTCTACCCATTTCCTCTCTGAGATTAGGACTTGGTTAAATTCACTCTTTCTTTTTACCTCTCCACATCCCTCTAATCCTATATTTCCCCACAATTCTCCCTAAACCTACTAATTTCTGGTCTGCTGAATCCCCCTTTGATGTTCTTAGCCCATTAATCCATAGTTGTTTGATGTTGAATAGATTGTATCTGTTGAAATAGATTGTATCTGCAGCCATTTTGACTGTGCAACTACAGGACTCTGGTTGATGCTTGACTTAAATTAGTGATCTAGCATGAAATTGGTGTTACTTTCATAGCAAATGGGCAGAATAAGATGGAGAAACACAAGAAAAATATCATGTCCAGATATCTCAACTCCCACTCATGATAATCATGTGAGAGAACAGTTAATGAATAATCCAGAAAGGAGTTCCCAAAAAGCTCTACAAACACTTCTGGTAAACATGGTGAATGAAAATTTTGAAAGCCTGAAAAAGACCAATTGTGAGTGTGATAGGGAGTAAGACAAGGCTAACCACAGATTAATACAGGAACTTCGTGAGCATAATGAAGCTGACCAAAAATTAATACAGGAATTTCATGAGCATGGGGAAGCTAATCAAAGATTAATACAGGAATTGTGTGAGCAGGCTGAGAATAGTGAAAGACTAATAAAGGAATTACAAAAGCAGACTGAGAACAGTCAACGAGTAATACAGGAATTGAGTGAGCATGAGGAAGCTAATCAAAGAGTAATACAGGAATTGCATGAGTGGGATGAGAATAGAAAAGATCAATAGAGGCATTCATGGAATCCATAAACAGACAGCTGAAGGAATACAGGGAGACCACTAAGGGAATGCTGAATTCAGTCCATCAGAAGGAAAGGGTGTCCAATGAAACTATAACCAATCAACT
This sequence comes from Dipodomys ordii, assembly GCF_000151885.1. Taxonomy (NCBI): domain Eukaryota; kingdom Metazoa; phylum Chordata; class Mammalia; order Rodentia; family Heteromyidae; genus Dipodomys; species Dipodomys ordii. Next base: position 8,549,714 of record NW_012267309.1, on the reverse strand, counting down.
TAGGGATTGGAGAATAAACACTGAACACCAAATTTAGGAAGTAAAGAAGTCCATACAAGATCTAAAACAAAGCTCCAACAAAGAATTTGAAGCCATCAAACTCACCAATTAGAAGGACAGGAAATAAAAAAAAAAGTCTTGACAGTAGGTTAGACCATGCAGAAGATCAAATCTTTGGTAATGAAGAAATATGATAGATCTATTCAATATTTAGAGGACACCATCAGAAGACCTAATCTGAGGATAATAGATGTACAGGAGCACCTAGAGAAAGAAGTTAATGGTCTAGGAAATTTATTTAACAAGATCCTAGCAGAGAACTTCCCAAACATGCAGAAAGGTAGGTCTATTCAGATACAAGAAGCTTTTAGAACCTCAAATAGACCAGACCAGAACAGGACATCTCACCATCACATTGTAATCCACAGGAGCAATTCAGACCAAAGAAAGGATCCTTAAAGCTGTCAAGGAGAAAAGATCAATCACCTATAAAGGAAAACCAATTAGAATAACCTCAGATTTCTCAGCAGAGACAATTAAAGCAAGAAGAGCCTGGAATGATGTATGCTACGCCCTAAAGAAAAACAACTATCCACCAAGAATACTGTACCATCTAAACTCTCCTTCAAAATAGAAGGTCAAATAAAAGCCTTCCACAACAAAGAAAAACTGAGAGAATATATCTCCATCAAACCAACCCTGCAAAAGATACTTAAAGATGCCCTACACATTAAAAAAAAAAAAAACCAACAAGACCACAATAAAGGCCAAGAAACCGAACCCAAACAGAGAATCCAAGGACCATAGGAAGAACTCAGTTATCACAGCATCCAAAAGGTGGATAACATCGCAGGAACTACCGAACACTTCTCAGTCCTCTCAATATTAATGGATTCAACTCTCCAATTAAGTGACATAGACTGTGTAGTTGGATCAAAAAGCAAGATCCTTCTATCTGCTGCCATCAGGAGTCATACTTTGCCCATAAAACCGGACATATTTTAAAAGTGAAGGCTAGAATAAAATCTATCAAGCAAACAGCCCCCATAAACAGGCAGGAGTTGCAATTCTAATTTCAGATAAAATAGACATAAAATTAAAACTAGTGAGAAGAGATAGAGAAGATCACTACATATTAATTAAGGGATCTCTCCTTCAGGAGGATATTACAATTCTAAAATCTATTCACCAAACAATGGAACACCCAAATTTATCCAAGAAACACTACTTTCCCTCAAATCTCACATAGATCCAAAGACATTAATTGTTGGGGACTTTAAAGCACCACTATCCCCACTAGATCAATATGACAAAAACTCAAAAGAGAAACCACAGATCTAAGCAACTGCATAGATCAACTAGATTTAACAGACATCTACTGAATAGTTCACCAAGCAGCATCAGAATACATGTTTCTCTTAGTTGCACACTGAAAAATAGACCACAGTTTAGGTTACAAAGCAAACTTGTCCAAGTTCAGAAACATTGAAATTATGTCCCACATACTCTCAGACCACAAGGGAATAAAATTAGAACTCAACGCCAAAAGCCACTAAAGAAAGTCCTGTAATACATGGAGGCTGAACAACACACTGTTGAATCACCATTGGGTCATAGAAGAGCTTAGAAAGGAAATTAAAATGTTCATGATATTCAACAAAAATGAACACACAAATTACCAGCTCCACTGGGACACAGCAAAGGCAGTACTGAGAGGCAAATTTATAGCTCTGAGTTCCTACATCAATCAACAAATCGGAGAGATCTGAAACTAACAATTTAATGAATCATCTGAACCTCCTTGAAAAAGAGTAGCAAGCTAACCCCCAATCCAGTAGATGGAAAGAAATAATTAAAATTAAATAAGAATTAAATCAATTAGAATCCAAAATAAATGTAAAAAGAAACAACAAAAAAAGACTTGGTTCTTCAAAAAAATTAATACAATTGACAAACCCTTAGCACATCTTATCAGAAAAAGAAGAGAACCCACCCAAAAAAAAACAAACTCAGAGAAGAGAATGGAAACATCACCACAAAACAACCAAGATTCAGAATATTATAAGGGAATACTTCTCAAACCTTTATGCTAATAAGGTTGAGAATCTGAAAGAAATGGACAATTTCTTAGCAAATATCGATATGCCGAAACTAAACAAAGATGAGTTAAACCAATTTAACTGGCCCCTATCAAGCATTGAAATAGAAACAGCAATAAGAGACCTCCCATCTAAGAAAAGACCAGGACTGGATGGATTTACAGTGGAATTTTACAAGGCCTTCAAAGCAGAACTAACACCAATACTCCTCCAATTCTTCAATGAAATTGGAAAGGAAAGTTCACTATCAAACTCTCTATGAAGCCATCGTAACCCTCATCACAACACCAGGCAGGGTCTCATCAAAGAAAGAGAAATACAGACACATTTCTTTGATAAAAATTCATGCAAAACTTCTCAACAAAATTTTGACCAATCGACTTTTACAATTCATCAAAAAATGATACACTATGATTAAACAGGATTCATTTCAGGGATGCAATGAATATTTGCAAATCAATATATACAAATCAATTAATATAATTCATCACATCAACAAGAGCAAGGATAAGAACCATATGGTTATCACAATAGATGTAGAAAAAGAATTTGACAAGAGCCAACACCGCGTTATCATGAAGGCTCTGGAAAACTAGAAATACATGGACCATTCCTCAATACAATAAAGGCTGTGTATGAGAAGCTTACAGCCAGAATTATACTCAATGGAGAAAAACTAAAGCCATTTCCTCTAAACTCAGGAACGAGGCAAGGATGTCCACTGTCTCCACGTCTCTTCAATTTATTATTAGAATGCCTAGCTACAGCAATAACACAAGATGCAAACATAAAAGGGATCCAAATAGGGAAAGATGAAGTAAAACTCTCCCTCTTTCCAGATGACATGATCCTGTATTTAAAGAATCCCATAGACTCCACTCCCAAATTACTCAAGCTATCAAAACTTTGGCAAGGTATCAGGGTATAAAATTAACCCTCAAATATCAATGGCTTTTCTGTATGCCAACAATGATATGAGCATGGCTGAAATCAGGAAAGCAACTCCTTTTGTAATAGCCCACAAAAAATATATAACTAAAGAACTGAAGGATCTCTATGATGAAAACTTTAAAAGGCTGGAAAAGGAAATCAAAGCAGAAATTAGGATGTGGATAAACCTCCTATGCTCCCGGATTGGAAGGACCGATATTGTGAAAATGGCAATACTTCTCAAGGCTATCTACAAATTCAATGTGTTACTTATCCATATTCCAACCTCATTCTTCAATGAAATAGATGAAGCAATCCAAAAATTCATATGGATCAATAAAAGACCCCAAATAGCAAATATAATTCTTAGCAGAAAGAACAGTGCTAGAGGAATAACAATAACAAATTTCAAAGTCTACGACAGAGCCATAGTAATCAAAAGAGCTTGGTACTGCACACACAAGAACAGACCTGAGGACAATGGAAGAGAATTGAAAACCCAGAAATGATCCCACAGACCTACAGCCACCTAATCGATAAGGGAGCTAAAAAACATAGAATGGAAGAAAGACAGCCTCTTCAGTAAATGGGGCTAGCAAAATTGGTTAAATACTTGTAGAAAACTAAACATGGATCTCCATGTATCACCCTGCACCAGAATCAACTCCATATCAAAGACCTCCGAGTCAAAGCAGACACACTGATAACTTTACAGGGAAGGAATAGGAGAAATCCTACAGCTCCTGGACACAGGTTGAAATTTTCTTTTTTTTTTTCAAGATACTAATATATTTTATTTATTTTTTAAAATTATTTTTATTGTGAAAATACTGTACAGAGGGGTTACAATTACATGGGCAAGATAATGAGTACATTTCTTATCAAGCATTTTTGCCTCCTCCTTTGTTTCCCCTTCCCATCCCTTCCCATCCTCCCCTTGCCCCCCATAACATCTTGTGCATCTCATTGTTGCAATGGGTCCACCTGTATCCCTATTTAAACAATTTGATTTTTCCCTTCCCATCCTCAAATTACACCAACATCAAATAGAGTGAAAACAGGAGTTATATTGTGGGGGAGGGACATACAAAGCAAAAAAGAAATATGCTATAAATATATGAGAAACAATAGTAAAGAAAGAAAAAAATTTGAGTCCTTATCTTGATGGTTTTGCTTTTGTTCTTGTATGTTTCTTGAAAATGAGAGGAGAGCATTTTCTTTTTTTAATAGTTCATACTCCCTACTTATGACCTTGGCCCCTAGAGACTCAGAAATACAACAAATGAAAAAAAGTTGGACAAATGGGATTGCATGAACCTGCAGAGCTTCTACATGGCAAAAAGACATAGCTATGAAGATCAATACAAAGCCCACAGATTGGGAGAACGTCTTCACTAGCCATATGATGGATACAGGTCTGATATCTAAAATATACTTAGAACTCAAAAAATTAAATCCCCCAACATAAATCATCAAAGAAACAACTGCCTGATTACTAAGTCGGCTAAATACTTAAAGAAAGGTTTCTCTGAAGAGGAAATAAGAATGGCCATTAGACACATGAAGAAATGCTCAATTTATCTAGCTGTAAAAGAAATGCAAATCAAAACAACATTGAGATACCACCTAACCACAGTTAGAATGGTTGTAATCAAGAAATCTAATAACAACAGATATTGTTTGGTATGTGGCCAAAAGGGAATCCTACTGCACTGTTGGTGGGAATGTAAACTTTGGAAAGCAGTATGAAGGTTCCTCAAAAGACTTCACATAGAGCTCCCCTATAACCCAGCAATCCCACTTTTGGGCATTTACCCAAATGATCACAAACAAGACCATACTAAAGTTACCAGCACAACTATGTTTATTGTAGCATTATTTACCATAGCTAAGATATGGAACCAACCCAGATGCCCCTTAGTAGATGAATGGATTAAGAAAATGTGATATATATAATATGTATACATATATATAATCTTGTATATACACTTCTCTAATTTGGGAGTGGACAGGAAAAAACAAAATGCTTAAATAGGGATTACAGGTTGACTCATTGTAACAATGAGATTTACAAGACACTATGTTCAAAAAGGAACTACAGGGGCTGGGAAGGTGGCTCAGTGGTAGAGCGCTTGCCTTGCATGCCTGAGGCCCTGGGTTCGATTCCTCAGCACCACATAAGCAAAAAGAAAAAAAA
>NW_012267309.1:8480755-8544213 GCF_000151885.1 Dipodomys ordii | reverse complement strand
TATATATATATATATATAAAGAAATTGACAGGCTTTCTATTCTCAAACATTTCATACAATGCACCTTTAACCTATAATATTAAACATGATACCTCATTATTTGACCTTGGACAAATAATTCAGTTTTATTAGGCCTCAATTCCTTCTCCTGCATTTTGAGGTATAGAAGAATAGATAAATGATTTGCAATCTTATTGGGTAATGGAATGTACAAACAGTAGTAAAATATTGATATGTATAATTTATAATAATCATCTATGTGGTCTAGTGCTAAACTAAATAATATCCAAATATCATATACTAAATTGTAGAATAAACAACTTTGGAAAATACAATAAAAAAAGAACACTTAAGCCGGGTGCTGGTGGCTCACGCCTGTAATCCTAACTATTCAGGAGGCTGAGATCTGATGATCGCGGTTCAAAGCCAGCCTGGGCAGGAGAGACCGTGAGACTCCTATCTCCAATAAACCACCAGAAAACCAGAAGTGGTGCTGTAGCTCAAGTGGTAGAGCGCTCACCTTGAGCTGAAGAGCTGAAGGACAGCACCCAGGCCCAGAGTTCAAGCCCCACGACCGACAAAAAAAAAAGAACACTTACTTTTTTTGTTATTGGGTGTACATAGTAATACTTTGCAGAGGACCTTTTTACAGATATGAAGATATTCATTGATTTTAATTGATAGGTAGTATAATATTCTTAACACATTAAACTACTTTTCTCTCATTTTGTCTCTTCTACGACTTGGATGAGGGTCCCCAAAATGTCTATGCTTGAAATGTCTCAAGTGTGGGACTATTGTGAGTGAACTTTTAGGATGTAAGGATCTATATGAAGTTCTTAGGTCATGGGGATGGGGTTGCTTTACCTGAAGCCTATTATGGCATCCAATTTCTCTATGTTTGTTGGGTCAAGTAAATTGTTTGTTGTCATGTGGTTCATTCCCATAAATGGTCCCCTGAATTAAAGCAGAACCCTGGTTTTTTTTTGTTTTTGTTTTCGTTTTTTTACTAGAACTTCCAGAACTACTCTTTTTCTTTACCAGTCAACCCCTTCCCATATTTCATTATGGTAGCATAATACTAACAAAGTTTCTAGCCCTCAGTTTTAATTTTGTCTCAATTTCTTCAGCAATCCAAGGAAAATAAGGACTTGGGTGTAAATCAAATTCCAAAAGCAAGTGGAAGCAGGACTTGAATTTCAATAACTCTAGAAACTTTCATCAAATGGAAAAATCAATAAATCCAGACCCATAAATGATGTTACAATTTCCCAAATAGACCTTGGGAGAACAGAGAGTTTTCCCATCTGTAATCTACAGATGTAGAGTCATAAAAATATATTTTCTGTATACACACATATATCTATGTCAATTAACTTAAATATATATATGCTAGCGAAATGAAGATAAATCAAATTTACTATTGTTTATATATACCATATAAACATAAATTACCTATTTTTTGGTCAGTGTTAAAGTCTGAAATATGGTCCTTTTGCTTTCTATGCAGTGTTCTATTATTTGAATCATGATTCCCCTCTTTTTGTGTTATAGCTATTATATAGATAGGATCTTTTTTTTTGTATTAATCTAGCCTACCACCTATGCCTTATATATATCTGAGATCACAGACATAACAACCATGTCTGACTTCTTTATTGAGATGGAGACTAATGAACTTTTGGTCCAAATTCATCTTGCATCACAACCATTTAAATCTCTGGCTTGGAAAATCTGGGATTTCAGTCATGCACCAGCTCCCATGCCCACCCTCACTTTTCTACTCTAAAAATCATTTGATATTTTCCCAAAGTTTCAAGAATTACAAATTTAAAGAATTGGTCATTATAAAAAAATACTGCCTGCTGTGGTTATCATAGAGGATTTCCTTTATTTTAGGAGAAATCATGTAGTTTAATGGTAGAAAATGTTGTCCAATTGACCTGATTAGGTCAATTGTAGTTTAAACCATATATCTCACCTTTCTTTGTTTTTAATTCTTATGTACTGTATATAATAGTTTGGTTAATGGTATTCTGAATTACAGCTTTATCTACATAGGTCTGTCTTATCATTTTACATAAAAGAGTTGGTCTTGTGTATAAGCTGTATATATGCTAATAGATTTTTCTTCAGTTGTTACAAAGAGTTATCTAAAATTATGATAGTAAAAAAAATTAGTTTTATGTATACAGTCAGATTTCCCCAATGTAGATCTCTAAGATCTACATTTTAAAATTAAAACAATATTTACTGAGTACAATGTTTTCCTACAAAATATTGTAGAAAGTAATGATGAAACAGAACAATTATACAAATTTTATAATATTATAATATCAGATAATTATCACAATTATTTAGGAAATATTTTATTGAAAAAGAAACATATGTTTAAACTTTGATAAATTATCTAAATTAAATTTTATTTACCAGTCTTTTCCTGATGAGTTTTGGGAATGTTGAAGTAGAAAATGTTTAAAAATAAATTAATAATTGGAGGATGAGTAAATTTTAACTTTAGGGTGATAAAATAAATGAAGGTTAATGAAAACATGTCAATATTTCATGTAAATTCCAGGGATTAACCAATCATGACAAAATATTAATTATGGATATTTTTTTAACTTTTCTACATTGTACATACGTCAATATAAGAGTTGGATAAATGACTTAAAAAGTTCCCCTTTGTTTCCAATTAGTCAAATTAATATTTTAAAATCCAAACCAAATAAATGACAACTCTATTTAATACAATATTGAGATGATTGGCCACTGACTATATTCCAGTTCCCATAATAAAAATGTTATATTCATAACATAGGCTTAGAAGAAAATGTAATTTCATATATATATATATATACATATTTACACACACATACACACATATATATATATATAATTGTAAAGATACTGTACAGAGGAGTAGAGTTACATGAGTAAGGATATGAGTACACTTCCTATTGAGCATTGTTACCCCCTCCTTTGTTTTCCCCTACTATCCCTTCCCTCCTCACCTTCCCAACTCTTCCTTATCCTCCACCTCCGCCCAGTAGTTGTAAAGATCATTTTCAACATAGTGTCTTGTATATCTCATTGTTACAATGGGTCACCCTGTATCCCTATTTAAGCATTTTTTTCCTTTCCCTCCTCAAGTTAGAAAAAAATGTATATACAAGATGCAGAGCACTGGAATCAAATACAGTGAAAACTGGGGTTATACCATAGGGGAAGAACATACAAAATAAACAAAAAAAATCACGTAGTACATTATAAGTACATTAACAACAACAGCAAGAAAAATAAAACCTCTTCTGTCACTTTCTTGAGGTTCATTTTGCTTAGCATCATCTTATATGGTCATATGTACATAGCTTTTGACCTTTGCTGCTTGTCCTAGACATATATTAGCTATTGCAAAAAGAGAATCCATGAGACCTATGTTTCTTTGGGCCTGGCTTTCTTGACTTAATATAATTTTTTCCAAGTCTTTCCATTTCCTAACAAATGGGGCAATGCCATTCTTTCTAATGGAGGCACAGAATTCCATTACACACACACACACACACACACACACACACACACACACATCACTTTTTCTTAATCCATTATCTACTGAGGGGCATCTGGGTTGGTTCCATATTTTAGGTATGATGAATAATATTGCAATAAACTTAAGTTTTCTTGAATTTCAAAACAAAAATACATAGTTGTCCTATTCTTCCATGTACTCCTAAAGTTCATAGGAACCATACTCACTTTCTACATTGCAAAGGATTCCATTCACAAATATAATAGTACACTAGTTTTATACACATAGCCATTCTCATTGAGACACTAAATGAAAATATAATTTTTGTCCTTCTATCTATATGTCAGGTCTAAGTAAATATTTCTTCTACTTCCTCTCTCTCCAACCACCCAAAGTCAAAAAGTCAGGATAAGTTTGTGTTCTGATAATATTTACACTGAAATTACAATAATACATAGAGAAGCAGTAATCTTTGTGAATACAATTCAGTTTTCATTATCTTCTTTTTTCTTGGATATTATGCTGTATTTATTATGGACATGTGTCTGCTAATAATATTTACATTGTGTAAGAAGGATGAGCATCTTTCTGTAATGAGACACTCAGTTTTATTTGTGAATATACTCTCAGAAAATGTTGTCAATTAGAATGTAGGAGAATGGTGCTTCCCTAAGGCTACTGGGAGTGTGAAACTTAATGGAGTGTGACAACAACCCAAATATGTGCTTGTTACTGAAAGCTCTCAATAAAAATGCATCATTTAAAGATTAATATGTAATAGAGAACCATGCTATTTAAATGGGAAACTTTTCATTCCAAATGCGAAAACCCAGATTGCAAATTTTCTGGGTTTTATTCTATTTAAATGGTATTTATTTTATCAAACAAACACAAGATAAAAACATCTCATCAAAGATGTGCTAGATGTAAGAATAAAATAGAAATTACGGAAGTGAAGTACAAGAAATAAAACCCAATGGGTGATTTCCGAAATGTATGGAAAATACAGATAGTGAAATCAGTATATAGAATAATAGAATCAGAAGAGAGAAACTGTGGAAAGAGCAATTGGACTTATCTGTCAGAGAAATGTCTTTCTTGTTAGTATAGTGGTGTGGATCCCTGCTTCTCAGGCTGTAATTGCACAGTGAGGAGAATATGGGTTGTGTTTTGCTTTTGAACTTTACCAATGAAAGTCTTCCTAGATGCTAATAAAGGAGTTGTTGTTTTTCTATTTTTGTTTTTGTTTTTTCTTTAGTATAATTGTACATTTGTTGTTTGCCTGGTACTAGTGGGTCACGTCTTAATCCGAGTTTTTCAGGAGTCCAATATCTGAGGATCTTGATTTGAAGCCAGTCAGGGTAGAGAAATACAAGAGACTCTTATCTATAATTAAGCAACAAAACTGGAAGTGGAAGTATGGCTGAAGTGGTGGAGCACTAAGCTTAAGCAATGAAATTTAAACAAGCAATTGAAGCTTTGACAACAAAATAAATAATTAATTAAGAACATCAGAGAGGATACAGATTTGAAAATTAAACTAAATACCTTGACTCAACTCTCTAATTGTAGTTACTTGAAAGATACACATGAGGCCAGTCTAAGCAAAAAGGAATTCAAAAGAGTTTACCCTATCTATAGTTCATGCCAATCCACACTGCGATGGCTATGGTAGTATTTTCTTGTCATCCCTTATGATTTGGGGAAGAACAATTAGGAAGGATCATAGTTCAGGCTATCCTAGGGATAATGTGAAAACCTACCTAGAAAAAAAAAGTCTGAAGGTGTGGCTCAAATTGATAGAGTGTCTGCTCAGCAAACATGAAGCCCTGAGTTCATTTACCAGTATTGTCAAATTTGAAATATCAACAAATCCTCTAGCTCTTGTGAGGCATTTAAAGGCAGAAAGAAAAGCAGGATACTACCATAGAATCCAGAAAGAGGAAACACTGAATGCTGGAAATGATATTGGAAATCCCCCCTAAATCTGGCAACTTACATGAATCTAGAGTTCAAGAAGGGGAGAAAACTGAGCATAGATAAAGCAGATGAATCCATATGAGGAGCATCTAAATTAGGCTTATGAAAATCCAAGGAAAGTAAAAAAATAAATCTTGATTTAGCCAAAGTCAAAACACCTCACCTAAAGTTCAAATAACAGGGCATTTTCTCATCTGAAGCCATATAGGAATTGACCCCATGCTTTTACATGTTGGAAAAACAGAACTGACAGCTGAATTTTCTACCTGTCAAAACTATCCTTCAGGAAGTTAGAGTTTATATAAATGAAAACCACCCCAATGAGAACAAAAGAAAGCCATTCATTCAGAGCTTGTTCTAGCAAAGAAATGAAATGTATCATTTTTATTTGGCAAAAGCTCAAACAAACAAAGGAATAAGAAATTAGGGAGAAAACAACTGGCTTAGGGTAGGGCCTAATTTAGGAGGAATTCTCCTGTTCTTCCTACTGTAAAAGTGGGGCCAAATTAAGGCCAAGACTCCTTGATTTAAGTGATTGCTCTTGAGGTTGTGGTGTGGCTTATTTCCTTTACTTGTTGATACAAGATTGTATTTTGGCTTTTTAGGTAGATAATTGCAGATTATCAAGTACAGCTCAGTTTTAATGTATAACCTGACATGTAATATTTATTTCATATTTGATTCCTCAGCGGACAAATAAGGACACTAATAAATGAAGGCAGGCTTAAATAGTTGTGGCTGACCTACAGTTAATGACCAGCTAAAGGAAGTCGTTCAAGCAGAAACTAAATGAAGAACATGATCCCTTCAAAGATCAAACTGTAAGAATAATATAAAAAACATATTAGTAAATTAGAATATATCTTCCTTCATTAGGTTTCTAAATTAAAAATAAGAGATACAAAATATAAAACATATAACATTAAGTTATTAGGAGTAAATTATACCAAACATTTAAAGCAATTGTTTTCAAAATATGTCAAAAGTAAGCTAGTGGCTCATGCATGTGCAAGAGGCTAAGATCTGTGCCTGGTGGTTCAAAGCCAGCCTAGGCAGGAAAGAATATGAAAACCCTATTTCCAAATAACCACCCAAAACCAGAAGTATAGCTGTGGCTCTACTGGTAGAGCGCAAGCTTTCAGTGCATAAGCTAAAGGACAACAATCAGGCCCTGAGTTCAAGCCCTAGTACCACCACGTGTATTTATCACAGCTCACTTCTGTGTTGTCACTTTCATAGTCGCACACATGTACACACACATGTACACACAATCAAACATAAAGTGACTAAAATGACAGTAAAACTTTGACTATGAAAGCAATGAGACAGCAGTAAGCTGTGATAAGTACACCTGTGGTATTTTCCATATATCTACTATAGTAAAACCACGGATGTAATATAATAGAAACATTAGCGAAATGGGATTGCATGAAACTGCAGAGCTCATGCATGGCAAAAGATATAGCTAGCAAGATCAATAGAAAGACCACGGATTGGGAGAAGATCTTCACTAGCCATACAATGGACAAGGGTCTCATATCTAAAATATACCTAGAACTCAAAAAATTAAATCCCCAACAACAAATCCTCAAAGAAACAACCGCCTGATTAATAAGTGGGCTAAAGACTTAAAGAGAAACTTCTCTGAAGAGGAAAGAAGGATGGCCAATAGACACATGAAGAAATGCTCAACCTCTCTAGCCATAAAAGAAATGTAAATCAAAACAACATTGATATTCCACCTCACCCCAATTAGAATGGCTAAAATCAAGAACTCTAATAACAACAAATGCTGGAGAGGGTGTGGCCAAAAGAGAACCCTACTGCATTGTTGGTGAGAGTGTAAACTTGCTTAACTACTTTGGAAAGTAGTATGGAGGTTCCTTAAAAGACTCCACATAGAGCTCCCCTATGACCCAGCAATCCCACTTTTGGGCATTTACCCAAATGATCACAAACAAGACCATACTAAAGCTACCAACTATGCTTATTGCAGCATTATTTATCATCGCTAAGATATGGAACCAACCCAGATGCCCCTCAGTAGATGAATGGATTCAGAAAAGGTGATATACATACCTATATATATTCATATATATATATATGTATATATATGTATATATATGTATATATATGTATATATATATATATGGGGGTGTGTATGTGTGTGCGTGTGTCTGTGTGTTTATACACACACATATATATATATTTGTGTGTGTGTGTGTGTATATATATACATATATATATAATAGAACTTTATACCTCCATCAGAAAGAATGACACCACCTCATTTGTTAGGAAATGGAAAAACTTGGAGTAAATTATATTAAGTGAAGTAAGTAGACCCAAAGAAACGTAGTTCCCATGGTTTCCATTATTTGCAATAACTAGTATATATCTAAGATAATCTTATCAGACAAATAGAAAAGGCCAAAAGCTATGTATATATGACCATATAAGATGATACTAAGAAAAATGAACCTCAAGATAGGGACACAAGAGGTTCTATCTTTGTTGCTGTTGTTTTTAATGTACTTATAATGTAATACATGATTTTTTTTGTTTCTTTTGTATGTTCTTCCCCTATGGTATAACCCCTGTTTTCACTGTATTTTATTCTGGTACCTTGCATCTTGATTATGCATTTTTTCTAATTTGGGGAGGGGAGGGGAAATAACAAAATACTGAAACAAGGATACAGTTGAACCCATTGTAACAATGAGATGTAAAAGACACTATGCTGAAAAGAACTTTACAAGTTCGGGGTGAGGGAGGGAGGGAGGAGTTGGCAAGTTGGGGAGAGAAGGGACTCTAGGGGAAAACAAAGGAGGGAGTAACAAAGCTTGAAAGGAAATGTACTCATTACCTTACTCATGCAGCTGTAACCTCTCTGTAGAGTATCTTTACAATAAAAATATACGTTAAAAATAAAAATGCACAGATGAAAACAGAACCAAAAAATTACATTACTGTACGTCACTTAGCATAGTGCCCTGAAAATGCTCATGTAATTCTCAGGAAAGCAAATAAATAGAAAAATAAGAAACAATGAATAAGGAAGCAGATAACAAATAATGAAAGGACTAAGAAAATGAGCTGAGCACAAGGCAACATTTTACCTGCATGACTACAAATGGCAAAAAAACACATAAAAATGTCTTAATAATGCAAAATAAAGGCATAATAAAAAATCCAATTATACCTCTCAGAATGACTAAAATAAGAAAATAACACATGACAATGAACATAGGAAGAACTGAATCATTCATATGTCAAAGGACATGTACAATGTTATTCTAGAAAAGCTTAAGTCTTTTTTGTAAAACAGTGCACAACAAATAACTTAGCAATGTCACACTTAGGTATAATCACCAGAGAAAAAGAAAACTTCCATATAATAAAATCTTATACACAAATTTGTAGTTCTTTATTCATAGTAGCCACAAAAAAATCAATGATCTACATGCAGTTATTATATGATTAAGCAGGCTATACTACATCTATATTATTCAGCAATGGAAAGAAACAAGCTATTGTTACAGCCAATAATTTGGATGAATTTCAAAGGAATTCTGAGTGAAATAGGTCTTTTAAGTAGTATTACTATACAATTCAATTTATGCAGAATTAGTGACAATTTAAAGAAGTGGAGAACAGACTAATTACTGTTAGTGTTAATGGAGAGTTGGAAGCAAGGTTGATGTGGAAGTGATCACTAAGACAATGGAAACAAAACGGCAAAGGAAGCAGAATTGTACCTTGTACGTACATTGTACCATTGAGCCTTGGCTGTGTTAATAAATATACAATCTTATGCATGAATACAATTCATTTAAATAACATGAACTCATATACACTCACAAACTACACTTGATTACTAAGTCAGTGAGGGTCAAAGTGTAATAACCCATTGTTTTCTATCTTGCCTCTCTCGAGGAGTGAATGAATGAGTAAATGTTTGATGAGTGAATATAATGTATTGAAATCAGATATGTTTGAATTTATACACACATTCACAGATATCCAAAGCCTGTGAAATTTGCATATGATTGGTATTGATGAAATGTAGCAACTTTAACATGATGGTTGTGACACTATATTTTTTGTACAATGTTGTAATTGTAGTAATCTATAGTTTTTGTTTTATTTCTTCCAGCTATATATGAATCCACTCAAAGGACAAATATGTTTACTTAGATAAAGGAGAAAATCAGATGTTTTCAGAAATATGAAAATGTAAAAAATTTTCACCAGAAACTTAGGTACAGGAAGTGCTAAAAGCATCATTCAAGTATGACAACTCTGACACTAGTTGGAAATCTATGAAAGACTAGAAGTAAGGATCAGCAGAAATGAAAACTATGTGCAAGTCATGCAGCTTAAATTCCAGAACCTTATTCACATTTATTCTACTTAAAAGAAAATTAACTGGATGCTGGTGGCTCCCACCTGTAATCCAAGCCACTCAGAAGGCTGAGATCTGAGGATCTTAGTTCAAAGTCAGCTTGGGCAAGAAAATCTCAGAGACTCATTCCAATTAACCAGAAAATTGGAAGCCTTACTGTGGCTCAAAGTTGTAGATTGCTAGCCTTGAGAAAAAAGAGCTGAAGCACAGTGCTCAGGCCCTGAATTGGAGCACCACGGAGTGGGGTGGGGGGAATCTATGATGTATTTTACTTAAATAAATGATGGTTGCTTAAGGCAACCTAAACATACATGTAGCATTGTTCCACACAAGAAAACATTTAAAGACCCAAATTTAGCAACTTCTGTAGCAGCTTTTAAAAGTTAAGCTGCTATAGTAAATTACTGGGCATTCTCAATACTTGAATATGGAACATGTACACAGGGAAAAATATAAACATTGCACTTTATAAAGCACTGTATTGTAAGCAGAAAATGCAATGTCTTAAATAAATATAATTAAAATTGGCAAAAAATAAATGATTTTCAATTATTATATACACAATATAGAAGCCTAATCTGAATTTGAAAAAGCTAGAATTAAATCTATCAAATCTATCAAATCCATCAATCAGTTGTGTTGTATTGCCATAAGAATGGCAGTGGGGCTATGCTAATATCTGTCAAAAAAGCTACTGTAGAACCTGGGTCATAATAGTTAATACTTATTGTCTTGTCTTTCTCTAACCAATTTTGTCTTCTTAAGCTAACACATATATAGATAGTCATGTTATTACTGAGCTGTCAAATACTTCATTTAAAACATCATTTATCAATCATCATCCAGTTGTCATTAAACAACATTCAGATGAGATTCACACTCCTCTTTCTTTCATAGTTAGAAATAAAATTTTAATCTTGGTCTACAAAATATATTTATAATAACAGATACAGTACTTTCTTGAAATGCTTTTCTTTGTTTATTTGCTTATCTAATTTTAGCATTATTAATTTAGGAATTGAGAGACTGATATTTTACTAGAGAGTAGAGAAAAGTGGTGATAGTGTTTTTTTTGTGTTTTTTTGTTTTGTTTTTTGCTTTGTATGTCAGCAGTGAGTCAGAATCGGACAAGAAAAGTACACATGTTCTCTCATATGTGAAAACTAGAACTAATTATTGAATGCATAAGTAAACATATCATGTTGTATGCAAGTTCATACAAATTTATGAATGGTATTTTCAGGGGAGAATTCAAATGATGTAATTCATCAGAAAAATTAATAACACAATTCAACAAATAATAAAAATATTCATTTTGAAAGATGGAGGGAAGGCCAGAGGACTGGGGACCAAATGAATGAAGAGTGGAAGGATTGGGAGAATGCAGTTAAAAAATCAATGCATATCTCACAAAATTAAAAAAATACAGAAGAGGGGAAAGGATTGGGCAAGATAGGATAGTATGATTAAAGGGGTGATAGTAATCAAGATACATTGAATTCATAAACTTATTTGCTGATTGGTAAGTCCTTTGTACTACTACTACTTACAGATAAGAAAAATATAATTTAAAAGATATTTAAGTTGTTATTGTTAAGTGCAAGAAGGAAAAGGATCAGGCAACTGACTTTTCAAGTTTATGTCTTACCCAAGTTCACATCTCACAAAGGATAATTTCATGCTGCTACCTCTCTACTGGGTGTATTGGACATATTACTTAAAAAATATGTGACTGAGATTGCACATTCATAACCACCTTGGTTGCAATGTTACTGTCAAGGTCAGATTATGGTACCAATAGCCATTAATTGTGTAATTCTATTCAATATTTTCTTGAGCAGTTTGTATCCAATTATGAAAATATTTATTAGCATTGATTTTTTTGTCATGTAAATTGTCTGGCACTGTGAGATGAGAGATGATCGCAGACATCCAGGAGCCTGTTTGGTTTCTTCTGAGAAATGTATTTCCGTATAAGGTCTCCACCAACTTTAAGCAATTTTTATTAATCTGTAAGAGGATTTAGGTTTCTTCCCTCCCCTGAGCAGAAGGGTGGAGAGAACAATAAAGGACCCAGGAGAAGACTGTTCTTACAGTGTAGCATATTGGATCTGGATTCAAAACATTCTTTTCTCTCTTTCTCTCTCTTTTTGTCTCTCTCCATTCTCTCATCTCTCTCTCCTCCCTCTCCCTTCTCCCCTCTTTCTCGCACACATACACACACAAACACAAAAATGTATGCACACAGACAATAGCGATAGGACATATATGCATATATAATTATGTATATTAGATTTTCATATTTTCATTCAGATTTCATTTAAGTTAAAAAGTCATTAAATGCAGACTATTTATCTAAATATATATTTACATAAAAAGATAAATCGCCAGCACTGAAATAGTTAACCACACTTAGTTTATATGATTTTACAGTTAAATTTTTCTGGTAGCATATAGCAATCTAGATGATCAAAAATAGTGGGAGAAAATGAATGCAAATATAGTTATGAATAGTTATGATTTATTAAATGACATGTATTTTTACAAATTAAGCTATAAACACCAAAATGTACTTATCATCCAAACAAACATTGAAATTTCAAACCAGTTTTTTTTTGGGTCCAGTCGTGGGGCCTGAACTCTCGGCCTGGGCACTGTCCCTCAGCTATTCAGCTCAAGGCTAGCCCTCTACCACTTGAGCCACAGCGCCACTTCCGGCTTCTTTCTTTTTTGCTTATGTGGTGCTGAGGAATTGAACCCAGGGCCTCATGCATGCCAGGCAAGCGCTGTACCACTGAGCCACCTTCCCAGCCCCTCAAACCAATTTTTGAGCTAGTTTGAGCCCCAGCTTAACAGTAATAGAAGCCTCTATTTTTTATGAGAATCAATAGGAACACTCCCTCTTTTCAACAGCTATTTTAAGACAGTATATCTCTTCTGTAATAATTTAAAATCTAGCAAACATTTTATGAGTAGTCATGCAACATAGCAGTTTGAATATGAATGGATAAAGTCTTCTGATTTCTGGTTTTTCCTTGTGAATTATAAGACTTTTATCCACTTCTTTTGAACAAAAATCTATGTTTATAAAATGCATACCTTCTTTTGAAAGAAACACATGGTTACTAACAATTTATTTATTGTACTTATTTAAGCACAATGTCCATAATGTAGAAATTCATTAAATCCAGTATAGGCAGTTACTATGTGGTTGTACTTTAGCCAAAGACTCTTGCTAATTGATAGCAAACAGAGTACTGATATGCATAAAAGCGATTAAGGACCATAGATGGTATCAATAATTCTAGCTAAGTATATAGCATCAATCTGACCATCATCTATAGGTTAGGTAACTTTATGGGGAAATTATGGAATATTATATTGGATATTTAATGAATATGCAAACTTATGTATAATAGAAACAAATTCAGGCTATGTATTTTTCCTCCTAATACATGAAAACTCATTGTACAAGAAATGATTTTGGATATTAAGGGCACTAATGTTAATCAATGATGGTTTAAAGGGAAGTATAAATAACAATATTCTAATCATTTTTCTGCTCATTTAAAAAACCTAATAAAAATTGGACTATGCCAAAACTGTATAGCACTGTAAGAAGTTGTTGAGCACAAAGCACTATTAGCTAATATTTTCTGAAAAATCAAATAGACCAAATGCAGACAATAATTACATTTTAAGATATTCATCTTTTAATTTGTCCTAATGTAATTAGAATTTAGGAAGATATAATTGACCTTTGCCCCTATATATTTTCCTTACTTTTTAAATCCTAAACATCTTCAGTATTAATGTTATTACTCTCTACTTCCTAGTCTTATAAATTTATTTGCTAATCACAAAAGTGTTTTGTTCTCACTGTCTACAGAAGAGGGTGAAATATTTGGTTATAAATTTCTTAGTTTAGGTTAAGTTCTCAAAAAGAAAGCTGAATACATTTTTAACATTTTTGTTTTTTAATCACTTTTTTTCCCAAAAGGTAAAAATAATGGAATTCTTAATAATAAATATAAACAGAATGGATCTTCCTACAGATGAAAATACCTGCTTCTTACAAAAGAGTTAACAAGAATCTAAGAAATCAACTTAAACATGTATCTTACTATTGTGGATCAGATAAAATGTTAGTTTTGATGAAATTCATTTTTAATATTTCTGTACTCCGATCAAGATATTAAATATGCATGATAGTAACTTGTATAGAGTGACCGTCACTGGGAAAAATATAATGTAATAAAGTCTATTGGCATGCACACACGTGTACACACAATACATGTATACATACACATATACTTACAAGCAAATCTGCCCATCTATGCTGTGTGAAGTATTTGTGTATATATTTCTGTCCCTCTTAGGTTATAGTTGTGTCAAAAAATACAGAAATTAGAATGTCTACTTTGTGATCGGGCATATGTAGAAGCTTAGATATTTCCAGTCTGTTTAACAAGTAAAGCTTCTAGTAATCTGAAAAATAAATAATAAATAAACCTTAAATCTTCTTAAAAAGTGGAATCATAGAATAAACCGTTGCTTCCATATGTGGCAAGATAGGCCAGTGAAGACGAACAATTGCAAATGTATCTGAATGGAAACACACAAGTAGAATCCTCAAGTGGGATATAAGAGGGGCAGGGACACTTACGTAACATAACATATTCAGGTGAATCAGTGTAGACAATTCTGAGTCACAATGCTATCAGAAGCTTTGAGACTTTAGTGGGTTTTAGCACGTCTTCATGGTTAAGTGTCACGGGGAAAAATTACTCTTTTGCTTCTAGCAGGATGAAGGGAGAAGTAATCATTGTTTATGTTAGACTCTGCTATTAGATTTTACAAGATCTTTCTGCAAGAGAAACTGATACCATAGCTTTACTACCTTAAAAAAAAATCAGTGCACAGTAAAAGAAATACTCAGCTCCAGTTGGCTTTAGCCTGCCACAAAAGAGAAGGAAATTCTCGTTTGACCCATTCATGCAAACTGAAAAGCACTTAAAACTACAATTTGCAGAAAAGTGAAAAAGGCCAGAACATTTAAGAACTATATACAATCCCAAAAAGCGTAACACACATGAAATGGAAATATCAGAAGAGAAAAAGACATAGAACAATAGGAAAGCATGGAATACATAAGTATTTTCTGACATTAAAATCAGACAATAAGAAACAGAATACTGAAATGGCTGAGTAGAATAAATAAACCTATAACTAGACCTATCATAATCAATAAAGAATGTCTTGAAAGAGTGAAAGGAATAAAATTATCTTTCCCAAATAAAAATGACATTTGATATCTTTTCATAAACTATATAGCAAGAAGAAAGTGAAATGAAATACAGTGTTGAAAGAACACTATAAACCTATAAACTTATTCTTTAAAAGTGAAGCAAGCTGGGCTCAAGTTGGTGGCTCATGCCTGTAATCCTAGCTACTCAGGAGGCTGAGATCTGAGGATCGCAGTTCAAAGCCAGCCCAGGCAGGAAAGTCCATGAGATTCTTATCTCCAGTAAACCACCAAAAACCCAGAAGTGACGCTGTGGTTCCATTGGTAGAGTGCTTGCCTTGAGCTGAAGAGGTGAGGAAAAGTGCCTAGGCCCAGAGGTCAAGCCCATGACTGACAAAAAAAAAAAGTGAAGCAAAGGGGGTGACATTGAACTAAATGCATTGCATTCATAAAGCTCTTTGTTAAAAGGCAAATCCTTTGTACAGCTACTTAAAGATATATATATATATATATTATTTATCTTATTTCACTTTTTAATATATATTTTTATTCCATAGATACTGTACAAAAGGTTTAAAGTTACATGAGCAAGATAATGAGTATATTTCCTATCAAGTATTATTACACCCTCCTTTATGTTTTCCCTAGCATCCCTTTCCTCCCCACTTCTCCAAATCCTCCCTTCCCTCTCTCCTCCCCCAAACCCCCACAAAGTTGTAAAATTTGTTTTCAACATATTGTCTTAAACATCTCATTGTTACAATGGGTTATTCTGTGTCCTTATTTTAGCATTTTGGTAATTCACTTCCCCTCCACAAATTAGAAAAATGTATATACAAGATGCAGGGCACCGGAATCAAATACAGTGACAATGGGGGTTGTACCATGGGTTAAGAACATACAAAAGAAACAACAACAAAAAAATCACATAGTATATTATAAGTATATTAAGAAGAATAGGAAAAAAGATAAAAACTCTTTTATTCCTATCTTGGGGTTCATTTCGCTTAGCATCAGGTATATGGTCATATGTACATAGCTTTTGACCTCTTCTGCTTGTCCTAGACATATACTAGTTATTGCAGATAAGGGAAACCATGGAACCTGTGTTTCTTGGAGTCTGGCTTACCTCACTTAAATATAATTTTTCCAAGTCTTTCCATTTCCTAACAAATGGGGTGATATCATTCTTTCTGATAGATGCATAGCATTGCACTCTGTGTGTTTATCATATTTGTATATGTGTATCTCTCTCTCTGTTTATATATATATATATATATATATATATATATATGACATTTTCTTGATCCATTCATCTACTGAGGGGCATCTGAGTTGGTTCCATATCTTAGCTATGGTGAATAATGTGGCAATAAACATAGTTGTGCTGGTAGCTTTAGTATAGCCTTTTTTGTGATAGTTTGGGTAAATGCCTAAAAGTGGGATTGCTGGGTTATAGGGGAGCTCTATGTGGTGTCTTTTGAGGAACCTCCATCCCATTTTCCAAAGTGGTTGAACAAGTTTACACTCCCAACAACAACAATGCAGTAGGATTCCTTTTTGGCCACATCCCATCCAGCATCTGTTGTTATTAGATTTCTTTTTTTTTTTCTTGTGTCAATTTTTTTTTATTGTGAGAATACCATACAGAGGAGTTACAATTACATGGGCAAGATAACGAGTACATTTCTTAACGAGCATTGTTGCCTCCTCTTTGTTTCCCCTTCCCATCCCTTCCTAACTCCCCTCTTCCCCCCACCTGATCCTCCTGCCACCCCCACCAAAGTTGTAAAGTTCATTTTTCGACATAACGACTTGTACATATTTCTTGATTACAGCCATTCTATCTGGGGTGAGGTGGAATCTCAACGTTGTTTTGATTTGCATTTCTTTTACAGCTAGATAAGTTGAGCATTTCTTCATGTGTCCATTGGCCATTCTTATTTCCTCCTCAGAGAAATCTCTCTTTAAATATTTAGCAACTTTACTAATCAGGTGGTCGTTTCTTTGAGGATTTGCTATTGGGGGATTTAACTTTTTGAGTTCTAAATATATTTTAGATATGAGACTCTTGTCCGTTGCATGGCTCGTGAAGATCTTCTCCCAATTGGGGTGCTTTCTATTGACCTTTCTAGCTATGTCCTTTGCCATGCCAGAGCTCTGAAGTTTCATGCAATCCCATTTGTCCAAACTTTCATTGATTAGTTGTATTTCTGGGTCTCTATTAAGAAAATTTTGGCCTGTGCCCAAGAGCCCTAGAATTTCTCCTCTTCCTTCCTGTAATGTTTTCATGGTATCTGCTTTGACTTTGAGGTCTTTGATACAATTGGAATTGTTTCTAGTGCAGGGTGATATAAGGGGATGTAGCTTTACTTTTCTATGGGTGTTTAAGCAAATTTTGCCAACACCATTTACTAAAGAGGCTGTCTTTCTTCCATTCTATTTTTTTGCTCCCTTATCAAAGATTAAGGGTCTATAGGTCTGCGGGTTCATTTCTGGGTCATTAGTTCTATTCCATTGGTCCTCAGTCCTGTTCTTGTGATTATTATGGCTTTGTAGTGTAGTTTGAAGTTTGGCATTGATATTCCTCCAGCACTGTTCTTTCTGCTAAGGATTGTTTTTGGTATTCAGTGTCTTTTATTATTCCATATGTATTTTTGAATTGCTTCTTCTATTTCCCTGAAGAATGAGGTTAGAATATGGATAGGTATGGCATTGAATTTGTAGATAGTGTTTGGAAGAATTGTGATTTTCACGATGTTAATCCTCCCAATCCAGGATCATAGGAGTTTTTTCCACTTCCTTAGTTCTGTTTTATTTCCTCTTTCAGAACTTTAAAGTTTATATGATGGAGGTCCTTAATTTCTTTAGTTAATTCCTATGTATTTTATTTTTTTGTGGGGCTATTACAAAAGGAGTTACTTTTCAACCGTGATTTTAGCTGTGTGCTTCTAATGATTGGCATACAGAAAAGCCATTGATTTCTGAGGGTTAATTTTCTATCCTGCTACTTTAACAAATTTTGAATCAGCCCAAGTAACTTGAGAATGGAGTCCATGGGGTTCTTTAAATACAAGATCATGCCACCTGCAAAGAGGAAGAGTTTTTACTTCATCTTTCACTATTTGGATCCCCTTTATGTTAGCATCTTGTCTTACTGCTCTTGCTAGGCATTCTAATACTAAATTGTAGAGAAGTGGAGAGAGTGGACATCCTATTCTTGTTCCTGAATTTAGATGAAATGGTGTTAGCTTTTCGCCATTAAGTATAATGCTGGCTGTAGGTTTGTCATACACAGCCTTTATTATATTGTTCCATAAATTTCTAGTTTTCTCAGAGTCTTCATCATAAAGGGGTGTTGGATCTTGTCGAATGCTCTTTTTGCATCTTGAGATAACCATGGTTCTTATCCTTGCTCTTTTTGAAGTGATTAATTATATTTATTGATTTGCATATATGGAACCAGCTTTGCATCCCTGAAAAAAAATCCTGTTTGATAATGTTGTATGATTTTTTTTCTGATGAGTTGTTGAAGTCGATTGCCCAAAAATTTGTTGAGAAGTTTTGTGTCGATGTTCATCAAAGAAACGGGTCTATAGTTCTCTTTCTTTGATGAGTACCTGCCTGGTTTTGGAATGAGGGTTATGATGGCTTCATAGAAAGAGTTTGGTAGAGAACTTTCATTTTCAATTTCATTGAAGAGTCGAGAAGTTTTGGTGTGAATTCTGCTTTGAAGTCCTTGTAGAACTCAGCTGTAAATACACTGGGTCCTGAGGTTTTCTTGGGTGGGTGGTCTCTTATTGCTGTTTCTATTTCAATGCTTGATAGGGTCTGTTAAGCTGGTTTAACTCATCTTGTTTTAGTTTTGGCATGTCAATATTTACTAGGAATTTGTCGATTTTTTCCAGATTTTCAAACTTATTAGCATAATGTTTTGAGAAGTATTCCCTTATAATGCTCTGAATATTGGTTGTTTCTGTGGTGATATTACCATTCTCATCTCTAAGTTTGTTTATATGGGTGTGTTCTCTTGTTTTTCTAATAAGAGTTGTTAAGGTCTGTGAATTGTGTTAATTTTTTCAAAGAACCAACTCTTTGTTTTGTTGATTCTTTCTATGGTTTTTTTGGACTCTAATTCATTTAATTCTGATTTAACCTTAATTATTTCTTTCTGTCTACTGGATTGGGGTTTAGCGTGGAGGTTCAGATGTCTCATTAAATTTTTGTTTTCTGTTCCCTCCAATATGTTGACGTAGGAACTCAGAGCTATAAACTTGCCTCTTAGTACTGCCTTTGCTGTGTCCCAAAGAAGCTGATATTTGTGTCTTCATTTTGGTTAAGCATCATGAATATTTCTAATCTCTTTCTATGACCCACTGGTGATTCAACAGTGTGTTCTTCAACCTGTATGTGTTACAGGATTTCCTTTGGTGGCTTTGGTGTAGAGTTCTAATTTTATTCCCTATGGTCTAAGAGAATGTAGGACATAATTTCAATATTTCTGAATTTGGACATTTGCTTTTTGACCTAAACTGTGGTCTATTTTGGAGAATGTTCCATGTGCTGCTGAGAAGATCATGTATTTTGGTGCTGCTAGATGAAATATTCAGTAGATGACTGTTAAGTCTAGTTCATCTATGCAGTTGATTAGATAGATCTTAGGTTTCACTGTTGAGTTTTTGCCGGGTGGACCTATACAGCGGCAATAGTGGTGTGTTAAATTCCCCAACCATTCATGTCTTTTAATTTATGTGTGATTTTAGGGAAAGTAGGTATTTCTTGGATAAATTTGAGTCCTCCATTATTTGGTGAATAGATATTTAGAATTGTAATATCCTCTTGAAGGAGAGAACCCTTAAGTAGTATGTAATGACCTTCTTTATCTCTTCTCACTAATTTTAATTTTAAGTCTATTTTATCTGATATTATTATGGGGACCATTTGCTTGGTAGATTTCATTCCAGCCTTTCACTTTCAGAATATGTTTGTTTTTATGGGTAATGCGTATCTCTTGCAGGCAACAGATAGAAGGATCTTGCTTTTATATCCAACTAGATAGTCTATGTTGCTTAATTGGAGAGTTAAATCCATTAGTATTGAGAGTTAAGACTAAGAGGTGTTTGGTTCCTCCTGCCATGTTATCTACCTTCTTGGGGGCTGTGTCAACTGGGTTCTTCCTATGCTTCTTGGATTCTCAGTTTGAGTTCAGTTTCTTGGCCTTTATTGTGGTCTTGTTGGTTTTCTATGTGTAGGACATCTTTAAGTATCTTTTGTAGGGCTGTTTTGGTGGAGATATATTGTTTCATTTTTCTTTGCTGTGGAAGGTTTTATTTTACCTTCAATTAGGATGGTGAGTTTAGCACAGTACAGTATTCTTGGTTGATAGTTGTTTGTCATTAGGATGTGGCATACATCATTTCAGGCTCTTCTTGCTTTATTTGTCTCTGCTGAGAAATCTGAAGTTATTCTGATAGTTTTCCCTTTATAGGTGATTGATATTTTCTCCTTGACAGCTTTAAGGATCCTTTCTTTGGTCTGAATTGATCCTGTGCAATTACAATGTGATGATGGGATGTCCTCTTCTGGTCTGGTCTATTTGGGGTTCTAAAGGATTCTTTTATTTGAATTTTCCTATCTTTTTGCATGGGAAGTTCTTTGTTAAGATCCTGTTAAATAAATTACCTAAAACATAAACTTCTCTCTCTAGGTGCTCTTCTATACCCATTAGCCTCAGATTAGTCCTTCTGATACTGTCTTCTAGATGCTTAACAGATTTATCATATTTCTTGGATTTGTCTTTAATTGTTATCTGTTCTTTCTCTAGAATATCTAAGCTGTCTTCAATCCCAGAGAGTCAATCTTCTGCATGGTCTAACCTACTCTCAAGATTTTCTACATTGTTTTGTTTCTTTTTTAATTTCTTTTCCTTCTAATTAGTCAGATTTGATGGCTTCAAATTCTTTGCTGAAGCTTTGTTTTAGATCTTTATGGACATCTTTACTTCCTTAATTTGGTTTTCAGTGTTTATTCTCAAATCCCTTAATTGATGTTATGTTTTACTGGACTCCAAGGACTGGAGTTGCTTCCTAGGCTGCAGCTGAGTAGGGTAGCCTCTGGCTAGCTGCTGTGGCTGGGTTTGTGTCAGTATCAAAGATGGAGTTTTCTTTGGTGGTGGAGGAGGGGCTACCTTCCCATCGCCGCTCTGTTAGAAGGAGTGAGGATGTCTTGGGGTATTCATGCCTATCCCTTGGTTTCTGGGTCGTCCATTTCCATGCTCCCTGACTATCTGTGGTCAGCCGAATGAAGATTTTAGCTACTTGTTGGCTCTTGCTGACTGCGAGTAGAATCTGCTCTGGTGCTATTGTCCCACGTTCTCTGAGTCGAATATGACGGCCAACAGCAGCAGCCGCCACTGCTGCTGCTCCGAACTGGGTTCCTCAATTCTGTGTCCTTAACTAAGATGCCAGAGTTTTGACCTGTGGCAGGGCTCAGCTCCATCCCTGGGGAAAGTAGCCCCTCTCAATCAAAGGCAGCTTTCCATGGGCCCGGCAGACTCTCCTTAGTGGGTAAACAGAGGCAGAGGCTTCCCTTCTCAGCTGCTGCACAGGAAGCAACTCCAGCCCTTGAGCAATTGGAAACTTGGTACACATAAATCCCGAGTCTGGCTCCAGGCTGAGCTGATTGAGTCTCCCAGGAGCTAGCCCATCAGGGTAAAGCTACTGATTGCTGATAGGCCACAGCCCTACCAACAACTTAGCATTCTTCACAGCAGCACCAAGATTGAGGAAACTGCCACCTTGCTCTTTTGGATACTCAAAGTAGTTCACTCTCCTTCTGGCATAGCCTGAGATGTGGGACATAAACTCCCAGGTAAGGCAGAGCTTCCTTCAGCCTGCTCAAACTGCTGTAAGAAACCAACCAAGCCCAACAGAAGGAGTGAGGATGTCTTGGGATACACACTTCTATTCCTTGGTTTCTGGGTTGTCCACTTCCATGGTCTATGACTCTGTGGTCAGCTAAATGAAGATTTCTGCTCCTTATTGGTTCTTGATGGTGATGAGTAGAAGTCGCTTGTCCACTGCTTCTAGCACCTTTGTCCCAGTCTCTCTCTGTCAAATATGGTGGCCAGTGGCAGCAGCTGCTGCTGCTGCTGCTGCTGTGGAGAACCAGGGGTGTTCGAATCTGTCCTTAACTAAGCTGCCCGGGTTTTTCTTCTCTGGCCAAACTTTCTATACTATAACACACTTGTGTCTCTCTAGCTTTAGATTTTCCACTGGAATACAAATACTGGTTTCTATGAGAGAATTTGCTTAGCTCCCAGCCCCTCACCATCACCTTCCTGCTCAATCATATATATATATATATATATATATATATATAATATATATATAATATATATATATATATAATTGTGAACCTGATATACCTTCTTAGACAAACAAAATGTGAAGGCATATATTGCCAGTAGAATGGCATAACAATAAATATGTAAAAGGAAGAAGTTCAGACCAAAAAAATGAAGTTTAGAGAAACAGTTGTACACAAAGAAGTAAAAAGAAAAAATTATAACATAAGAAAAGAAAAAGAAAACCATTATGGCAATACCTAGAAGTTTATACCTGTAATCTCACTCAGGAGGATTAAGGCAAGGCTGGGGAAAACCCCATCCCAAACAACTAGTCATATGGGGTGATATATATCTATATTCTCAGATACATGGGAATGTAGAACTTATGCCTGGCATGCAGACTCCTTCACCAGAGTGAGAGACAGACAGGCAGGCTGGCAGACAGACAGACAGACATATAGGGGTGGATGGGAGAAGAGAAAGGGCAGTATAGGGAGGGAGATAGATTCTACAGTCAGACATAAACAGAAACAGGAAAAATTTATCCTACATTTCTAATGTCAGCACAGCTTACTGAGCAATGGAATTTTCATTGTAATATTGTATGTTATTTTTGAAATTAACTTTTAGATTTTGTTGAATATTTAAATGTTCTAATATGACTAGGGTTTCTTTTTCCATCTCATGATGAAAGCCAGTATGCTTTTTGTTAGTACCACTTAAAAATGAGACTCACTTTTGGTAAAATAAAATATTATTAAATTCTTTTTAAAATTTATTGGTCAAGAACGTGTGTCTTACACACTCAGGATGCTGAAATTTGAGGATATTAGTTCACAGCCAGCAAGCCAGGTATGTCTTTAAGACTCATTTCCAATTAATCAAAAAACTGAAAGGGGAGCTGTGGCTCAAGTGGTGGATCACTAGCCATGAGTTCAAATCCAGGACTAGAAAAAAATGGAGTTGGATCATTCTTGTTCACAATCCCAAATACTATTACAGTTACTTATTTTTGGTGACATACACTACCAATATAGATAGAGAGTTAAACAAATAAATACAGATAAGTATGTATATTCACATGTATATGGGTGTAATTGTATAAATTGCTAAAGAAATTCTTAATACATATATTTTTTGAAAATTAAAATAAGCTGTTAGCAGTCAAATATAAAATATTATTTCAAAATATATGTTTATAGTTTTAGGAATGGGTGAGAAACAATTGAGTGAGGTTTTTGCTACTTTTTAGGAAATATACTAAATATTTTAGTAGTTTTTAATTACACAAAATTATATGATACATGTCAAACTATTGCAGCATATAGGAATGCAAGCTAACTGGAATATCTGTAAATACTGGTTTACCTGGAAGTATTATAATGTTTGCGTATGTTTGCGTGTGTGTACATGTGTATAGGTGTGGGGGGGGAGGAAACGTGTGATTATCTTCATTTACTAGATAATGTTACCAAATACTTTTATCTTTATGTTCTCAGATTAAACTCTAATAATGTGATCATTGCCAATGTAGTTCATTTCTACAATTTTCTTATCATGCTTCTCAGAAAAATTAAGTATTGATAAGGTTTAGTATATCATTTCTTTCTTTCTTAACTTTCTTAATCACCATTACAATAGTAAGTTATCAAAATACCATACATTTTTGAGTAATGATTTTGACTTTAGCATGAATAAGTGAGATTTTTTAATGCATTATAAAAGCCAGTGCTTCTATGTAGGAAAAGAAAACGCATGTTTCGTTTTCAATTTGCCTTCAATTCACAGAGTAGATATTGTTCAAATTTTTAGCAGGAAAAATGAGAAATAGGAAGGTGAATGAAGAGTAGCTATACAAATTTTTCATTCCTTGTGATTTGTCAGGGGAAAGACTTACTTCCTATGTTTTAACTCCCTCAGAGGACATGGAGGGGTTGAAGTCAATGCAAGAGGGGAGCACAATTTTCTTCTTTCTCAAGGAGAATCTAATGTCATGCTAATTATTTTCCAAATACTTATCAGTGGCCTATGAATTCAATCCTTTTTAATAAAGTACTGGTGTCTAGAAATAACATGGAATAATATATGACAACAATATATCAAATAATTCTTATTAGAGTTGTATTACCTTGAAAGAGAAGAATGAGAAATTTAATTCAGTCACCATGCTGTCTATATAGTAGCCCATATCCAATTTTCTCAGTCTAGTATTATGAAGACAATATATTTGCCCTATGAAATTTGAACCTTTAGATAGAATGTGCTAAATCCCTAACAATGTATTATAAGATTAAATAATATGACTATTAATTACAGGAAGGCTTTAGATTCAAATCAAAGGATAAAGTCTTTCCACTAAAATAACTAGTAAGCTCAATTTTTTCTACACATTTTTTACTTTCTTTACAATGAAAGGCAAACTCTTCTTTGTTGGTGAAATTCTATCCCAGAATAGAAGAAATAAAAGAAAATGAAAGTATAAGTTAATGAGTATGAAGAAGAGAATTATTTTATCTCATCAAACAGGTAGCTGTGTCTGTAATACTAATGTAACTTGTATGATTATGACTAGAAGAGGACATTGAATTACACCAGATTGAAGAGAATTAAAATAAGAAAAAGAAATATAAGTTACACAGGTCAGGTGGAGTATCAAATTATTTCATGTAGAAATAATGTAATAGTTGTAAAATTTAATCATTTTAAGGATGTCTTGAGTTTTGTATGCATAAACTTCATGAAATTTGGGTAAAATAAATTAGAAAGACCTTGACATTGGTGGATTTTTTTTATACATTGTTATCTAGTTTAGACTTCATATATGAGGTATGGAATGACACCAAAGATTTAGATTTATTTTTTTTTGCATGGGCTTCCATTTAAAACAATACTCATTCTGATACTTTAATAATTGCTGGTAATAGAATTATTATTCCAATTATGACTAGGATTTGCTTCAAACCAAATTTTTCTTCTTTTTTGTAACATAACTAAACTCCATTTCCTAGCATTTTCTCCAGTTATTTGTGGTCATAGGCTGAATAATTGCCTAATAAAAAATTAACCTTTAACATTTTTGGTTGTGATATACAAAGCTTTTCGATGAAAAATGATTTATAACAATTATTACTTTTCCTCTGCCTTCGTGTTAAGAAGAAAGAACACTTAGAGAAAATATTGTTAATTAATCCTTGAATCACTGCTTGGAAGACAGAGCCTCTCCTACTAGAAACACAAAATTCAGAATTTACATGAGTAAAAAATAAAACTTGAATTATATATGAACCATATACAAATATTTATATTGAAGTTTGTTTTATTACAGTAACTAGAATTATCTTAACAACATATGAAATTTAAAATCTTATATCTGATGAGCTAAAAACAAAATTAAAATAATCAAAAACAAAACCAACATCAAATACATTGAAAGCAGGGGTTATACTGTGGGGGGGAGGGACATACAAAGCAACGAAGAAATAATCTTATAACTGTGTTAGAAACAATCACATGAAAGAAAAAAAAAACATTTGAATATATATCTTAGGGTTCATTTCCCTAACATCACCTTATCTGACCTTTTCTGCTTGACTCAAACATATTCTAGTTATTGCAAGTAAGGGAAGCCATGGGACCTATGTTTCTTTGGGCCTGGCTTACTTCACTTAATATAATTTTTTTTGTGGAGGGGAAGGGGAAAAACAAATCGTTTAAATACAGATACAGGTGGACCCATTGCAACAATGAGATGTACAAGTCGTTATGTCGAAAATGAACTTTACAACTTTGGTTGGGGTAGGAGGGTGAGCAGGGAGGATTGGGTTGGGGGCAGGCAGAGGATGGGAAGGGATGGGAAGGGGAAACAAAGGAGGAGGCTACAATGCTTGATAAGAAATGTACTCATTATCTTGCCCATGTAATTGTAACCCCTCTGTACAGTATTTTCACAATAAAAAACAAGGAAAAATACAATTCTATTATGTTTTGTTATATATATTTTTTCAGTTGCTGAGAAATATTTTCACAGTAATGTCTAGATGCTTACACAACTGAATGTGCCTTAGCATCTAATTAAAATGGCCACATAATTGGTCATATGCTTTTATTGCATTTACATAGACCAGAGATGGTTTTTGGTTTTGTTTTGTTTTGTTTTCCATTTGAGGAGGTGAAAAAATTCTGCATGAGTAACTGAGCCATCGTGGTCAGCTTTCCATCTCTAACAAAATATCTGAGCAAAATCAACTACAAAGGAAGAAAGACTTAGTTTAGTTTACAGTCTCTGATGTTTTTGTTCATGGTACTTGCCACTCTTACATTTGAATTATAGCAAGATATAGAAAAGAACACATGAGAAAATCTATTCACTTCATGGTGGCCAAGAAAAGAAAAGAGAAAGGGAACACACTAAGGTCTCCATATCCCATATGATGGAATAAACGGTCACCTACGTTCCATTACTAGGCCTCATCTCACAAAAGTTTCACTATCTTCCAACTAGGGGCCAGGCTGGTTACCAAA
Source organism: Dipodomys ordii (assembly GCF_000151885.1). NCBI lineage: Eukaryota > Metazoa > Chordata > Mammalia > Rodentia > Heteromyidae > Dipodomys > Dipodomys ordii. The sequence continues at coordinate 8,517,185 of NW_012267309.1, read as the reverse complement.
GTTTTAACACATAAACCTATAAAGACACTTCAGATTTAATGGATATCAGCTACTCTTACATGTCTTTCTAAATGTTTTGCTTTTCTGTAGAGAATATTAATATTGAAGTCTATGATTTAAGTTTCTTAGATGTTCACAATAGAAAGTACAGATTAATTAGAGTAGATCCCATTAAGAATGTTTATATTATATTATTTTATATTATTATGTTATATTAATATGTTATTCTATCATTTCATACTATATATAACAAAGTTTTATATTTATAAAAATGTGAGATTGAAGAATACCTTTGTTCAACTGAGAGAAGTCAATAAATTAAAAGTGATGATGGTGAAGTATATTGTAAATCCACAAAGCTCTATTAAGCTTCATGTCCTTGTCAAACTAATTAGAGCTCAGTAATGGATTATTCTTTAAAATTCTGTATCTAAGCAAGCAGGCAGGCTTACACATAAACACTTTTGTCTGTAAGTCTAGTTGTTCTATTCTGATCCATTATGCACCATTCTTTTTGTGAATATTTATGAATTTCAATAAAGAATATTATAACTTACTTTGGAAGGATGTTATCTAAAATAGCACTCAATATTTTGATTTAACTTTTATATCTGAAATTGTTTCTCACACTTCAGTATGAAAACTATGTTGTAGTCTGTTGTGTTTTGTCATCTTAATATCTTAGAAACAATACATTAAAAGATAAATGAGAAAGGATATGTGAAACTTTAATTCTAAAGATCCTGAGTGAGAATCTGTTCTCCTTTTGTTACCACACTTTCCTAAGGATAAATATGAAAATCACAGCTATCATTAGGTTTTATAACCCTTATTTCATTCTGGACATTTTTGTTATTCCTGTGATGATGCTCGATTCAATGTTTGATAAAATGTCTCTAGGTTAATATACCAGAAACATGCTTGGCCATATTTGCTATTCTTTCTTTTCTGTATTGTAGTGTGTGTGTGTGTGTGTGTGTGTGTATGTATGCATGTATGTATATACATATATATGTGTGTATATATATATAGTGTTATGCTATTGGTAAGTCATTCTCATTTGCATGTTAAGATATTCTCTTTTGTTTTTCATTTGTATTTTCCTAATGGTCAGCAATATTGATATATATGTATATTTTTCTTTTGAAATGCTTCTATTCAGATCACAAGAATTTTCAAATTAGATCACACTATCTTACCTATTTTTGATTTTTTTGTACATTCTGGATACATATTTGGCAGATGAATCATTTTATATATTCTTGTATATTTTGGATATGTATTTTGGTAGATGCACTGCCCCAAATTTTCTACCTTTCTGCAATTTGAACAGATACTTTTTACTTCGAAGAAACACCATTTGTCTATTTTTGCTTTGGTTTCTGTTTTCTGAGCTTTGGGGATTCCTATTTAAAATGCCTTTGCCATCCATGGTTTCTTGGAAATGTTATCACAGTATTTTCTACTAGTCATCTCAATGTTTTAGGTCTCCTATTCAGGTCTTTGCTCTGATGTGTGTGTGATAGAGACCATTTCTATTGTTTGCATATAGATATCTAGTTTTCCCAGCACTATTAATTGAAGATATTATCCTTTGTCCAATGCAGGTATTAGTTTCATTGCTGAAGAACAGTTAAGTTTACTTGTGTTCTGGATGTTTATTTTGTTCATTTTATCTAGGTATCGTCTTTTGTGCCAGTAGCATGTTGGTTCAGTTATTATGGTTTTGTAGTTTGTCTTGAAATCAGATACTGTTATTCCTCTGGCTTTGTTACTTTATTGGAGATTTGTGGCTGCTTGCGGGCTTCTGGACATATAAGTAACATCACTTACAGTAGGTATAAAACAAAACAAAGAATAGGGTGGAATGGCAGCAAGTGTCTGTAATCTTGTATGGGCCCAGGATATACTGGCATCACATCTTGAAACCACACCAAGTGAAAAACAATTTAAGGAGAACTTTTCTCAAAAAAAAAAAATAACACAACAAGCAGGCATATGCCAATAATTCTAACGAAACGAACAGCATAGGTAATATCACAAGGCTAGTCCGGACAAAACATTAGACCTATCTGAATAAAAGTAAAACCAGAGGCTGCAGCTGTGGCACAAGTAGTGTTTGCCTGTAAAAATCATGAATTGGAAGAGTTAAGATATTTTTAAATATCCATAATACACACAGCAATATACAGATTCAATCCAGTCACGCACACAATGCCAAGGACATCCTATACAGGACCAGAAATAAGACAGACCTAAAATTAATAGGGAAATAAATTTTAATTATTCATTTTTTCCTTATCACTCATCCTACCAGAATTATGTAATTCTTTGGGATACAAATCAATTCATAATGAATTTTACATCCATAATTTTCTTTAATATAATTGAAAGAGAAAAATAATACAAATAAGATATTGAAAGCTTATGATACAAAATTGAATCCATTCAATCTACTTTGTTGTATCTGCAACAACAGCAATGTAACAGTACTAGCAAAGCATATTGCATAAAATATCCACTTTCTAATAATATTTACTTTCGAATAATATTTGCTGTCATGCCAGTTTGTTTAACATTGTAAGCCATCCAACTAGGTGTATGAATCTGTTGAACAACTTAATTTAGGATATGGAAACAATGTCTCAAGGTTACATTTTCTCCTCTGTAAGGTATGTTACTCACTAATTTTCCTAATATTCCCATTTTCCTCATCAAAAATCAAAAAGAAAATCATGAAAACCTAGCATACTGTTCATTTCCATATGAAAGAGCAAAATTGAGACTAAGCAAAATTGCTTAGTCATTACCCAGTGTCAAGAACACTAGTATCTCACAGCACATGGGTAGAAGTAGGATTTATTAAAAATCAAATCAGTATCACTCATAACTACTAGGAACATGTCCTAGAATTCCAGGATTTAATAAAATTCTCCTTGGGAAACACTTCCTTTTACATAAATGAGTTAGCCACAGGAAGACAAATATTACATGTTTTCATTAAAAAAATGTTGATCTGTTACAAGTAGAATAGAATTTGCCAGAGACAGTATAGAGGAGAGAAGGGATGGGGAGTGAGTCAGTGCATTCAACATTATAATTTGAAAGGAGAAATAGTTCCAGTGTTCTACAACATCATGGCATGCATAGAGTTACCAAAAATACATTATATATCTCAATAGTCAGGAGAGAGCACTTTGAGTATACTCATCATATAGAAACAAGATAAGTTTAAGGCAATATATATATAATATATATATATATATATGTTGTAATCCAATATATAAATAAAGCAAAGCATCAGAATGTACTCAAAAATTGGTATATACAATATATGTCAATTCTAAAGCCTAAAGCACTAAGAATCAGAAAATAAAGAAATTTCAAAGTATAATTTGTTTAAATTTCTTCAAATTTGTAAGGGTTTTTGTTTTTCTGATGCTATAGGACATATGCAGTCACTTTCCAGTGAAAGCTTTCATCCTATCACAGATGCATTTAATTATTTTATCAGTGACTGTGCCATACACATAACTGGACTAAATATGATCCTCAAAGTAGATAACTGACTACTTTTTTGAGTCTCTTAAAAAGGTCATTGTACATTAAGATTAATTGTACATTAAGATTATTAAGATTAAGAATTAGTGATGGCTAATCTAACATTGGCACTGGGTCAAGCTAAATAGGTTTCATGTTTGTTAATTTTTATGTGAAGGTTCTTCAGATTTGTCTTCTTTTTTATTATTCAAAGCATATCTTCTTGAGTTTTTTAAGTTCTTTTTTTAATGTGATATCATTTTCACTGCTCAATGAAAAATTTAGCAGGCATGTTAAAGAGGAACAATATTATACAAGACTATTAAAATAGAAGATTGTTTCAAATTGTTGAAAGAAAAAAATGGTAGATTTGTAGTTAGAGTTCAGCTAAGAGTAAAGTACGAGAGATTAAGTAGGGGTTTGTGGATGTGCATAGAACATTAGTGTTTGCTAACTAGTATTTATAAAAGTTAATCTTTCACACAGTTTAGAATGCAGAGTCTTTGTCTCTCAAAGTAAAATTTTGGGGCAAGTGTGCTAAACAAATAAAAAGTATATATATATATATATATACATATATATATATATACACACACACACACAGATTTACAAACATATAAGCCTAATTTTAACTGAATACATAAAGATATTTATTTATATGTAGTTATGCATAGTTATATATAGACAGATATAGATAGATATAGATATATACTTAGTTATACATAGTTATGTATAGATAAATAGGGTTTGAACTCAGGCCTTGCATTTGCTAGGTAAACATTCTACCACTTGAGCCATTCCTGAGAGTTTTTTGCTTTACTTTGTTTTCCTGGTAACAACTTGTATTTTTTTCCAGTGTTCCCTTGGGACTCCAATCTAACTTTTTTTTTTTTTTTTGTCGGTCATGGGGCTTGAACTCTGGGCCTGCCCTCAGCATTTCAGCTCAAGGCGAGCGCTCTACCACTTGAGCTACAGCGCCACTTCTGGTTTTCTGGTGGTTTATTGGAGATAGGAGCCTCACGGTCTCTCCTGTCCAGGCTGGCTTTGAACCACGATCCTCAGATCTCAGCCTCCCGAGTAGCTAGGATTACAGGCGTGAGCCACCGGCGCCTGGCTCCAATCTAACTTTTGCTACTTATGCCTTCCATGTAGTGGAGGTTACAGATTTCCATCACTGCACACTCTATATATCTTGATGATTGTATTTTAAATACATGCTATCTGGACTATGAGGAAGATATTCAACAGTTATGAAACTGGCAAAAGTCTAGGGGAATACACACATTTCAAAAAGGCATATAGAATTTAAAATGATAAGTTTTCTAAAATAAATATTCTTAAAAGAAAGAGAGGGAAAGAAATTAGGAGTGAGAGAGAAAGGAAGGAAGGAAAGATGGAAGGATGGAAGGAAGAAAGAAAGAAAGAAAGAAAGAAAGAAAGAAAGAAAGAAAGAAAGAAAGAAAAAAGCAAAAGAAAAGGAAGGAAGAAAGGAAGGAAGGAAGAAGGGAAGGAACAGGAAAAGGGAAGAGATAGGAGGAGATACATGCTGGTCCTGGGGTTTGACCTCAGGGTTTGGGTGCTGTCCTTAAGCTTTTATGTACAAGGCTAGTGTGATACTTCTTAAGCCACAGTTCCCTTTCCTGCTTTTTTGATAGTTAATTGGAGATAAGCATCTCATGGACTTTCTTGCTTGGCATAGTTTCAAACTACGATCCTCAGATCTCAGCCTCCTAAGTAGCTAGGATTAGATATGTGAGCCACTGGTACCTGGCTTTACATATTTTTTAAATTAGAACTATTTTCTCCATTGAGCTCTAAAAAAATCATCCAAAGCTTATATTTTCTTTTTAGGTCCAGCTAATAGCAATCAATATATACAATTAACTTTCTGTCTTTCAATTTCTTTCTATGGAGGTAGAAGTTCGTTGACTTTGTGAACTGCCATCCATGTTATAACAAGTGACATTTTGTCTAATTATTTCTTAACTGAATAACATTAGATGATATCCTGTTTTCTAAGAATAATAACCTTCAGTGTTCTCGGCTATCTTCCTAACTCATATTGTATATTTTAGTATTTTCGGTGCTGTTTTTGTGATAAGTAATTTAGTTATCCAGTGATAAGCCACTGAAACACACAGTTCTGTGAAGATAACAATTTAAAAGAGTATTAGTTAAATTTTTCTCTCTTGTTAACATTACATATGTTTATTGCCTCTGAAGTTCTGCTTCACATCCTGATACACTCGACAAGCAAGACTTTGGAGTAAGTGTGATAACAAAACCAAAGGGAGCTCTGGAGATTCCCACACTAGACATTTAAATAATTCAGCCTGAAAATGATTCAGATTATTTTTGCTAAAACCTTTATCTCTGTATAAGCACAGAGGAAAGGGGAAAGAAATTTTATATTTAAGTTAGAGGGAAAAAGCACTAAAAATACCACACAAGTACGTTTTACTTCTATAAATGTGATAGCTTTATTTTTCATATCTCCTTCCATCTTTTTCTTATATGAATAAACTAAAACATATGTTGTGTGTGTGTGTGTGTGTGTGTGTGTGTGTGTGTGTGTGTGTGTGTACTGGGGATTGAACTCAGGACCTAAAGTCTTTCTCAAAGTTGTTACTCTCCACTTTCAGCTTTTAGGTGTTTAGTTGGAGATAAGAGTCTTGCAAATTTCCTGTCTAGGATGGTGTTAAACTAAGATCCTCAGATCTCAGTCTCCTGAGTAGCTAGAATTACAGATGCTAACTATCAATGCTCACAACAAATTTACTATCAAGATAGAGTTATTATTTGATTGTTAAAATACAGTAAAAAGAAGAGCTTCACTTCTACCAAAATTAGTAGTTCCTGACAATTGAACTATGGGCATAAACTCTGACATCCAACCATCTTATAGAAGTTTAATAATCCAGTATACATACAGCAGTCCTTAAAGTACTTGTGTGTTGAGCGATACATCTGTTTTAAATGCTAGGTATTACTATGCATATAATGGACAGTAAGTTGTTCTGGATAAAATAATAGGGAAAATTCTGGTAAAATATATGATCACTATAGTAGTGATACAGAATAATTATGAAATTTGTGAATTCTAACAAATATTTTTAATTAAGAGTGAATGTGTTAGGAAAAATAGATATTAAAGCTTTCCTTTTGTTGCCATTTTAATATTCATCATGAAAAATAGGCTCCTTATATATCTCTTATCATGCCCAAAGCCAGGAAAAAATGGCTTCTAAAATCAGAAACAGGTTATGAAACATAATCTTTATCTTGGTAGCCCAGGACAAATTTTATGAGGAATTACAGAGTTATGACAAGATATATCTGTTATAGTCTGTTGACTGGAATTTCTATGATTGTTTTATGTGTGTGTGTAATAAGACCATTAAATGCAATTTCATCTCATTTAAAAAAGCATTAAAATGGTCTAAATAACTTAGGAGTTAATAAAATAAATTATTTCAATATCTGTTTATCTATCTCATTAAATAATTAGGATTTAGTTTAAAGTTTTCAGTATTTTCTGCCAAAGAACATTTTGAGATGAAGAAATTTGGGTAACATATGAACAAAAAAATAGAAATACTTTCTGACTTACCAAATTATAATTGTTTGAATTCAACCTCAATTAGTGTTAATATAGAGTAACTTCATGATATTTTCACTTTTTGTGGTTCAACGTGATTTTGATTTTAAGATGCAAAATCAGTGTACTACTTTCCATGATGACCAACAAAATACATAGTGATGATACACGACTTTTTCCCAAAAACCTTAAAATTACACTTGTATCCTTTGTATTACTTATGGCCAAAGGCAGTGGCTTTTTCAATAACAGTAATTCCACTTTATATGGCAATATGAAACTCTTGAATTGAAAACTAGATGGCAAAATGGAACATCATCTAAGATGAACTTCATTGTACAGTTGCAGAAACAGATCCAAGAGCTAACAAGGTTTTGCATTGAAATCCCAGTATCACAAAAATGACTGTATTCATTTAATAAAATTATTATTTTATACTAAACCTAATAGAACTGAATAAAATAGCACACTATATGCATTCTGATTGTCTTTTCATTCATTTCTACTAGAAAATTGTAGTAGCATTCCATTTAAGTTCCAGTTTCATTTAATACATGGTTTATTAGTGTTATGTTATCTATTAAAATAATATTCCTTTCCCAAGAATAAAGAACTTTATTAGAGATTCAATCAAATCTTGCATTCACTTACAAGATTAAAAGGTTTCCAATTTCTTCTTTAAAAGTACATTAAGTTACTATATTTTTTAAACTTATGTTTCTAGTGTTCTTCTAATAAAGGTAAAAAGGATTAAAAAGTTACTGAAGACAATGGTGAAACAATTTAAATTACAAGAAAATACAGAGATCTTCCTTTGAAAATACTTGAAAGAGAGACCAAAACAGCATTAGTATCAAAGAAGACAAATTTTAGGAGATGCTGTAGGATATATAAGATTTTTTCACACATACATTTTAAAGATATATTTTAAAAATATATTAATAATTAGATAATATATTGCATTTTTAAATGAAAGCATCTTTCAAAAATCAGCTGGCAAATCTTGATTAAATTCATTTAAGGTGAGTGAATCTAATTAAATAATGCAGATTAGAAATGCATTAGATATGATTAGTGACAATAGTTATTGCCATAGTAACATGAACACCACAGGCCAGATACCAAGATACTTATTCATGCAAAATGTTGGGTAGTTTTAATGATACTCTCTGTGAATTCAGATCCAAATTGCACCCCCTGTGCTCACTTCTTCAGGAAAAAATTTGAATTCAATTTTGCTTTATTCATGTTAACTGTGTATTGTACAGCACATTTGAGTCACCCATAACAGCATGGGGGTACTTTAGGCTGATATTGCAATTACATTTAGATTTTACCATCTGGGTCAAGCACATTACCTACGACTAAACCAGGTTCCTTATAAAGTGTGGCTTTGTCTAACAAAAATCATGAAGAAAATAAAATAGCGCTATTGATAACTACTATTCTATGAGTACTTGAAATTACCATACTCTTATGAATTTATAGATGCTGTAAATTTGCTAGAAAACCCTCCCCCTCACCTTAAAGTACAAACCCATGAAATTGAAAAGAAAATTTGAGTAATACAACACTGATGATAGCACAGTCTTTAATATCAAAAATTTTAACATTTTACACATTGTTTCCAGAACTGAGATTTGAACTCAAGACCTTGTACTTTTTTGGCTTGCTTGCTAAGTTGTCACTGTAGTACTTGAGCCACATCTCCAGCATGGATTTTGCTCATTAATTGGAGATATAGTTTATATAATTTTCTGCATAGGCTGAACTATAATACTTTAGATACCAGTATCCTCAGTAGCTAAGATTACATGATTTACCAACACTTGACTACATTTTTAAAATTATACATAACTTAATTAGTTTCTGTTACAACTGCAAGGTAGTTAGAGTAATGATTATTCTTTTCTAACATTAATTCTGAAAGTATAACTCAAATTTCATATTTAAACAGCACAACAAGGAGAGACACAATAGGCATTTATGTTATACACAAATACTTCAAACTCATTATCTTGCACATGTAATTATAACTCCTCTGTACAGTATTTTCAAAATAAAAAAGAAGAAAAAAATGTTTTTCTTTAAAATTGGGAAAAGCTTCAAATTCTAATAGTGACATATTTAAATTATGTAAAAGTAATGAAACTAGCACCATGCTATATGTATAAGAAAAGGAAATAATATTTTAATGATCTACTTGTTTGTAAAATATTTGTGTATCAATGGTAATATATAGGTCAATTTTTAAAATAATAAGTCAAAAATGGTAATTTACCTGGGTGCTGATGTCTAATACCTGTAATCCTACCTAATCAGGAGGCTGAAATATGAGGATCATAGAAAAAAACCAGCCCAGATAAGAAAGACCATGAGACTCTTGTCTTCAACTAACCACCAAAACCCAGAAATGAGATGTGATTCAAGTGGAAATAATGCCAGCCTTTAGCAAAAAGGGTAAAGGACAGGGCAGGGATCTGAGTTGTAGCCTCAGTATCACCCCCATCCTCGGGGCTGGGAAGGTGGCTCAGTGGTAGAGCGCTTGCCTTGCATGCATGAGGCCCTGGGTTCTGTTCCTCAGCACCACATAAGAAAAGGAAGTGGCACTGTGGCTCAAGTGGTAGAACGCTAGCCTTGAGCTGAAGAGCTGAGGGACAGCGCCCAGGCCCAGAGTTCAGGCCTCACAATCAGACACCCGCCCCCTCCCCCCAAAAAAGTATCACCCCCATCCAAATAAAGAAAATGGCAAACTTTGAAATCATTCACAGAAAATGGAAATAAAATGGAAATTATCTTTTTCCTAATTGAGATGTTAAGATAGATTTGAAAATAAATATATAGGAAAAGAATAAGAGGATACATTTGAACCCCTGCTTTCATTGTATTTGATGTTGGTATAATTTGTGGAGGGGAAAGGCAAAAACAAATCGCTTAAATAGGGATACAGGTGGACCCATTGCAACAATGAGATGCACAAGTCCTGATGTCGAAAAACGAACTTTACAACTTTGGCCGCGGGGGTGGGGGGTGGGTGGACCGGGTAGATGGGAAGGGATGGGAAGGGGAAACAAAGGGGAGGCTACAATGCTTGATAAGAAATGTACTCATTACCTTACCCATGTAATTGTAACCCCTCTGAATGGTATTTTCCCAATAAAAAATTTTAAAAAAATGAATAGCAGGAAATAATTCAACCAGGCGTTGGGATATAGATTAGTAGAATGGCATTAGTGTTGGGTGCTGGTGGCACATGCTTATAATCCTAGCTACTGGGGTCGTTGAAATCTGAGGATGACACTTCAAAGCCATATCAAGTAGGCAAATCCATGAAACTCTTATCTCCAATTAACTACCCAAAAAGCCAGATGTAGAGCTGTGGGTCAAGTGATAAAGCATATCCTTTGGGCAAAATGATTCAGAGACAACACCCAGGCCCTGAGTTCATAACTCAGGATCAGCACCAAAAGGAAAAAGAAAAGTTATAGCATACATAATTGCTGGGTTCTATTTCCAAGTCATTAAAAATTAACACAATATAAAATAAATATAAGTGGATTATTTTTCACTTATTAGAATGAAATTGTCATCTATGTGAGAATTATAAGAAATATATTATTATGATTAATTTTATATACTCACTTAACTGAATCATAGAGCCACCAGATACTTATTCACACATCCTGAATTTATCTGTATAGATTTCTTGGCATGAACTGAACATTCAAATCAATAGGCTGACCAATAAGATGGCAATCTTATTGGGGAATAAAGATGACAATCTTTATTCCCCAATATAGATGGTCCTTAGCCAATTACTTGGAATCGTGAATAGTACAGAAAGGACAACCATCCCATAAGTAACAAGATAGTCTTCCTGCCTAACTGCTTGATTTACAATACTGATCTCTTCCTATCCTCAGGTTCAGATCGAAACATCTTCTTTTCTAGACTTTTAGACCTGCAGGCTTTTTGCCTAGAACTGTAAAGATCAAAAGCATTCCTGTCTCTAGCTTTCCATATGAGATTTAGTAATGTTTTTGGCCTTGTTAGCCTATTAATTGATTCCTTACAATTATTGTTTTTTGATAAAGAGATAGGTGGATAGATAGACAGATACAGAATATTTTTCACCTATGTATCTCTTGGAAAATTTAAAACATACTTTTATACTGAAACTATTCCTATAGAGCCAAGGTAAGTTTTCTGGTTTGTTTCAGGGTTTCTACAATTGGCTTTTTCACCTGATTGTATTTGAAGATACCAATTTTTTTATGGTAGTAAAGTGGAAAAACTATAAACTGCAGCATGAGCTCACAATAGAACTACAAAAAAAACCTCATTGTTGGATACTGTTAGTTAACCAGTTTTATGAGTCAAAAATTGGTGGTAGTGTTTAAGTTATTTTAAAATATTTCTGGCAAGTTAAATATAATGATATATTTCATAGTTGTTCTTAATTTCTTTTAGAAAGAAAAGGATGAGTTCAGGAATTGGAATTCCCAGCTCAATTACTACCTAAATGATTCAAAATGTTCCCTGAAGGAGAACTTTAAGTAACCACAAATAGGGATTGCTGTAAATTTAGTCTCATCTTGCAACTAGTTGAATTACACAAATTGAGTTCTCAGCTTCCTAGCTTGACTACTGATAAAGTGAAGACATTAATTGTGAAGTGTTGGTATGCCGCTATATGTAACTGAGATGTTTTGAAAACCCTGATGAACCATAGGACATTTACCTCAAATTCTAGTAAGTTTCCTTTCATAGTGGGGAAAAACTCTTTAATCTCAGAAAAATAACCCTTGCTTTGAAGAAACTAGAAGATACCTGTGACTCAAATACCATGTGCTATATATACACAGTAGAATTCTATGATTCAATCAAAAAGAATGACATCACCCCATTTGTAAGGAAATGGAAAGACTTAGAAAAAAATTGTATTAAGTGAAGTAAGCCAGACCCAAAGAAACATAGGCTCCATGGTTCTCTCATTTGTTATAATTAGTTTATGCCTAGGATAGTATAATAAAGGATAACCATAGCTCAATAGCTATGTACATGTGACCATATAAGATGATGCTAAGAAAAATGAACTCTAAGATAATGAAACAAGAGATTTTTCTTTGCTGTTGATTTTAATGTACTATGTGAAGGTATTTCTTTATTCTTGCATTTTTTTCCCCCTACAAGTTATCTGTTGTTGTCACTGTATTTGATTTTGGAACCTTGTATATTGTATATACATACATGTATCTGAATTAGGGAAGAGAAGAGGAACAGCAAAATGTTGAGACAAAGTACAAAGGGGGAAACCAATGCAATAGTGATACTCACAAGACAGTATGCTGGAAATGAACTTTACAACTTGGGGGAGGGCATCGGAAGAATGGCAAGTAGGAGACAAATGAGGGACGGGGTAACAATGTTCAACAAGAAATATACTCATTATTTTACGAATGTAACTGTAACCCCTCTGTATATTACCTTGCCAATAAAATTAAATTTAAAAAAGAGATTATTTCTGAGTCTCCATCCACTCCAGCCTCTTTGTTACAAGAATTATTACTGGGCTCAAAGTCCTAAGGGAGCCCTCTAAAGTTGGGATACTAAAGTTTCATTCATGAAGAAGTACACAACACTATAAAAGAACTACTTAATTTTTTAATTACACAGAAATTCAGAGATCATATGTAGGAATGGATAAGATATGGTAAAGATAAGAATGGAATTGCCCTATTTGTTAGGAAATGGAAAGACTTGGAAAAAAGTATATTAAGTAAACCAGGCCCAAAGAAACATAGGTCCCATAGTTTCCCTTATTTGCAATAATTAGTATATGTTTGATACAAGCAGAAAAAGTCAGATAAGATGATGCTAGGCGAAATGAACCCCAAGATAAGGACACAAGTGCTTTTTCTTTCTTGCTTTTGTTTCTAATGTATTTATAAGGTGATTTTTTCGTTGTTTTGTATGGCCATCCCCCACGGTATAACCCTGTTTTCACTGTATTTGATGTTGGTATAATTTGGGGAGGGGAAGGACACAAACAAATTGTTTAAATAGGGATACAGGTGGACCCATTGCAACAATGAGATGTACAAGCCGCTTTGTCGAAAAACGAACTTTACAACTTTGGCTGGGGGGAGAGGGGGCGAGTAGTTGTGGAGATGGGAGGGCAGGGATGGTAGGGGAAAAACAAAGGAAGAAGCAACAATGCTTGAAAATAAATGTACTCATTACCTTGCTCATGTAATTTTAACCTCTCTGTATGGTATTTTCACAATAAAAACTTACTAAAAAAAAGAATGGAAATAGCATGAAGTTAGCTCAGGTCAGTGCACTAAGCAGGGGTCTCTCAGTGTTGCTTCTTGTGGAGTTAAAGTTTGTTTTCAGAATTTGGTTGATTATTTTGCTGAAATATGGGACAAATTGTGGTCCAGACTGAATGAGTTTGTAATGTCAGCACAAGCTGAGTACCAGTGGCTCATGCCTGTCATCCTAGCCTGAGATCTGAAGATCACCGTTTTAAATCAGCCAGTTAGGACAGGAAAGTCCATGAGACTCCTTTCTTCAATTAACTACCAAAAAGCCAGAAGTGGAGCTGAGGCTCATGTGATAGGGTACTAGCCTTGAGTTCAAAGGATAATGGACCCAAATTTAGGTCCTGGATTTAAGCCCTGGCATAAAAATAGAAAGTCAAATAAAAACAAGGGGGGAAAAAAGCCCGTCTGAGTTAATTTAACAAGCAAAAAACCCCTCAACAAATTGAAGGTTTAGTGATATTAGAATACTGAACTAATTTTGCCATTTAAGATTCCTTATCTACACTAAAATAACACAATAACTAAGAGATACAATGTCTTTAGGAAGCTCTGTGATTGCTCTTCTGTCAATCAAGTCTTTTAAAGGCAGTTGCTGAAGTAAGAAATGGAACAGGCCTAATTAGATGTCTCAGAAAAAAAGCCAAGTGTCAGCAATACTCCACAGCAAGGGGCAGGTGATTATTGTAATGGACAACAGAGTCAAAATCCCACTGAGTATAGTCTGGCATGCCAAGTGAGGTGACATAAGCATGTATTCCAACTCATAGAAGGCTGAGGCAGGAGGATCATCAGCTCAATGCCAGCCTGGGCTATCTGGTGAGATACTTCCCCCTGAACCCCTAAAAGAATCGTTAAAAATAAAAATAAAACAAAAGGAAAAGACAATATTCTTTAAGGATGAGAAAATACACCATGTTGTGCTACATGTGATATATATTAGCACATCATTTTTGTTCTTCAGTTGATACAGTCTTCTGAAATAACCTATGATATTGGTTAGTAAGCATGAAATTCCTAGAAATAAAATAAATAAGAGGGCTATTAAATATTACATTTGCTATGATTAATGAGAAGATTAAGCTCACATGAAGGAGAATAAAATTCATAGTCATTGGCATGGGGAAGAAGTTAGTAGCAAGGGGAAATTTCTTACAGATTACTGTTTCCTATATTTGCTTCAGTCATTTAAGTTCTCAGAATTCTAACTCATTGAGCCCTGAGGAAAATTCTGAAGTGCTTAAGCTTTAGCATTTATCAGCATGAAAGTCCTTAAGAGAGCTTCCAGTATGGACTTTGCAATACTTTTCTCTTAATCAATTTCCCCCACTGGTCTCAGTGAAGTTTGCCAAACTATAGTCTGTTCCAGTAACTGGCCAATAAGGAAACAAACATTAAGATTTACCAAGAGGAAAGAAAATGAGTCCTCCAATATTTTAAGCTTTTCTTATATGAGTAATTTAAAGCTTTTAATTTTGGAATTTTATAAAAGCAATAATAATAGTAACAATATATAATGCATGCCAAACTATTAAAATAATAACTGAATACATCATATATTTTATATGACATATTTTATACTATGAAAAATACATATATTTCAACAAAGTATTGTATTTTGGTGAGTTAATGCATAGGATAAGAAAATGAAAGAAAATAGTGAATTAGTGCTAAATGAGACTTATTTTAGTATGTTAATTTCTACTGCCTATAATCAGTGTGCTAATTTATAAAAAAATTAACTTATTGTCCAATGAGCAAGGTTTAACTGATAACAAATCTTTTGAAAAGGTAGCAAAATAAACGTCAAAGTAGATTTTTTCCCACAAACTCTGAGTAAATGTACTAAATAGAATTCAATATGCTCCAATGAAGTTTAAAAATAAGATTTTTAAAAATTCAAAGTAGTTTGATTGAAGTTCCAGTAATATGTACTAATCATGCACATTAATTCAGGCTAATATGATATTTCAGTACATGCAAACCTTTGTGCAATGATCAAACTCATTCTTACTGTCCACTGTTTTCCCTGCTCCTCTATTTTGGGTAGTCATTATTTGCTGCTCAGGTCAACTTTTTTTTTTCTTCAACTTATGCGTTTGAGAAAGAACATGCTTTAGTTAGTGTTTTTACATCAGACTTAACACAATGCTTTTCAGATCCATCCAATTCTTCACAAATAAATTGATGAAGAAGAATTTCATTGTCCTTTTCTAGTTGTGAACACCACATTTTCTTTATTCATTCGTTGGTTTATGAGTGCTTAGGTTTGGAAAACGAAGTTCTTTAAGTGCTGATATCACTAAGAAGTTTCTCATAAAAATGGGATGGAAATTGGGAATCCTGATGTCTTTTTGATGATTCATTTTGTCTCAAAAAGGTCACTTTATAATCATAGAAGACGTCTTCACTGAGTAAAACAAGAAGTGGTGGATAACTACTATTTGTTGTCATGGGTGAAGGTGTTTTAATCAGGTTTTTAAATGTATTTTGAAAATTATCAGATAAACTAAATTTAAAATATAATAAATTTTCTCACACTAGAATATAATCAATTGGGAAGAATTGGAATGTTCTAATATTGGTTTGGGAGTTTTAATGGTTAGAGATGATTTTTTTCAATATCATACACTCAGATTTCATCTCAGGCTGTGGTATATAGACAAAAATAATAATAAAATTATTTATAAAGTACAATTAACTCTACTGTACTATGAAAGTTTAAAACTTATTCTTCCTAGATAATGCTATTCTGTTCCCATTGTTTACCTTCTGTCCTTCCCCCTACTGTAGTCCTGTGCAGCCTATAATGAAAATTATTTTGTACTGTTGGTCTTTGATATATATGTGGATTTTGTTTATGTGTGAGGAGGAGGAAATTTGGGATTTGTCTTTCTGAGACTGGCTTATTTCACTTACAATCTCCTTCAAGTTGAAACCTGTTTCTTTTGTTTTCCATTAATGAAATTATTCAATTATTTTTATTCTTGGCATGTCTAAGAGAAATGAGCCCAGCCTGTCAATGATGGTTGCATTTCCATTTTTATTGCAACACTACTCAAAATATTGTAAATCTGTGTGTCTATGAGCAGATTAATGGACAAAGAATATGTGTTTATATGCAGTATGGATACTGTTCAGTGAAAATATAGCTCAAATTTTATTCTAGAAAAGTTCTTAAAGAGGAACTTCATAATTCTTTTTATTTTATGCAACTGAATCTCAGTAATTATTATCAATGTACAAATTTCCCTTCTTTCTCTCTGTTTTGCAATTCTTATTCTTTATGTCTCTATGATTTAGTTTCTATAATTCTTTCATATAAGATAAGCCATATAGTCCTGGCATTGTTGTGACTCATTTGTTTCAATTTGTACATTGCTACCAAGTCACTTTGTTTATATTGTGGGATATATTGTCATTTCCTCCCCTTTAAGGCTAAATAATATACTTTGTTCTACCTATCTGTCTATCTATCTATCTGTCTGTCTATCTATCTATCTATCTATCTATCTATCTATCTATCTATCTATCACCTTTCTTTCTTTCCTTCTTTCTTTCTTTCTTTTTTCTTTCTTTCTTCCTTCCTTCCTTCCTTTCTTCTCTGTGTCTACTACCTATCTCTATCAATCTATCGTACCAGCTGTAATTCTCCATGTCTTCATAAACACTTGTCATTTTTTGTGTGTTTCTTTTTTATATAATGTTAGCCATTCTAGTGCATGCTAGACGATATCTAATTGTAATTTTGCTGTATATTTCTTTAATGATTAGTACATAACTTCTTTGGTGAAATGTTTACCCAAAACCTTTTCCCACTTTGAAAGTTCTATTCATACTAATCAGACCACATGAAAAAAATGAAACATTCAAAATCAAAAGCAAAAGAAAGAAAAATAACTCTACTCACAAATGATATAATAATGTATGTGGAAAACCCCAAGGATTCAACAAAAGACTGATTGATCTGAAAATAGCCAGTTCAGATATAAAGGCAAACCCATGAAGATAACAGCAGATATTCAACAGAACTTTTAAAAACAAAGAAACCAACGAATTGTTTAAATATGGATACAGGTAGACCAATTGCAACAATGAGATGTACAAGGCATTATGTTGAAAAATGAACTTAACAACTTTGGCTGGGGGAGAGGGGGGAGATGGGGAGATGGGGAGCGGGGGCGGGGGAGATGGGACGGGGTGGAAGGGGAAACAAAGGAAGAGGCAACAATGCTTGATAAGTACTCATTACTTTGCCCATGTAATTATAACCCTTCTGTATGGTATTTTTACAATTAAACAAAACAAAACAAAACAAAAAACAAGGAAACCATGAAACAATAGATTTTTAGCCTCCAAAGAAAGGAATTGCTAATTGAATTACTCTATGTGGGAAAAGCTATCATGTATTTTTGAATGAGAAATAAAAGATTTTTTTTATCACAAGTGAATTATTATTGTTAATTACTCAAGAACACTAAACCAGCACTACAGAAGATTCTTAAAGTAATTTTATATAGAGAAGAAGAGTAATGTACCCAAAAAATAAGTGTAAGAACAAATCTCACCTGACAAGCAAAACAAATGGATGAGGAATAGTGAAAAGTCATACACTACAAAAACAGCAAAGTCATAGGAAGTACTATGTATTTGTCACTAATAGCTTGTAATATTAATCACTTCAATTCTTTAATCAAAACACACATGCTTAATGAAGATTTACTATATCTGATGGCCAAACAGAGTAAATCTCTGACTCTGTATTTAAATTGAACAGTTCTCAAGTACTCTGTACATTTATCTTCTGTTTGATATTTTATAGACTATCTTGCCCTAATTCATTGTTTCATTTGCTTTCTTCTGGAAATAAGTAAATGCAGTACTTATGTGCTTTGTTGTCATTTTATTGTTTATTTTGGAAGCAAGGAAGAGAATTGCTTTTTATTTCTTTTAGATTCCAGTTGAAGTAATATCTCCATTGAAACTTTTCATACTAGAGTTCACATATGTTCCCAATAATACTTTCTCTAGTCACTTTATGCCTTACATTGCTTTCATGTTACTTAAATACACGATTAATTCAAGTTAAATTATCTTCATAATGCAGTATATAAGAGAAAAAATGATCTTATGAAGTAATTTTCACGAATATGTGTATATGTATAATACTTAAATGTAAATGTACGCCTACATGTAGTCATTCTATTAAAAGAAAATCAAAATCTAGCAAGTATGATATTTCACATAGTAATTGAGCTATGTTGTCCTTTCTCTCTTCCATCAATTCCACCCTTATGTCCTTACCTTCAAGAAGAACCAACAAAATCCAAAGTAATATGTACCAGCTATTTTTCAAGAAAATTTCCAAGACAGGAAATAAGAATATATATATATGTATATATATATACATATATATATTCTGATTGATAAATACACTGCTTTTAAACTTATGTTTTGCATCCCATTGAACTCAATAGCTGTTTAACTTTTGGGAATAAATCTTACTGCTTCTCTTTTTGTTATTCTATCAGACATATGGTAAAAGTGTCAAAGATCAGGGTGATCTATGTGAGGACAGAGGACGCAATGATTTTACTCTGATAAGATAGCAATGGTGGACTAGCTACGAAAAGGGAAAAAGAAAATAGCTGCTTGCAATTCCAATCTCTGCTGCTCAACCAAGCAGACAGAAGTTAACCGCTGGCTGTGAAAGCAACCTCCAGCTATCTTACTTTGAGCCACCAAGAGGGAATCATTCTTTTGAGAAAATAAAAAAAAACTAAGAAATAAGAGAAATTGCTTTGAGGTCTTAGGACAGATAAACAATAACACAAGTATGAGTTGCGTACAAAATTAATATTGGGTAGTAAAAGTCACTTTTAAAGCTACTACAGTGAATCATAATGCATTTTGAAACCAACTTTGTTAAAAGCAAATAATAGCTATAAAAGGATTCCAGGAATATTTAATACCATTTCTATACCATAATCCTACAGGACTTAAATGATATGTGAAATAATAAAAGCTATAATAAATATGTCTCTTTCCCTCCTCTAAGTTCTGTAAATACTTTGCTATTCAGTTTTCCTTTGTATTATTATTCATTATCTTTTCTATGTTGGGCTTTCTAACCTACAAGGCAAATTTCCAATAAACCTTGACACATTTTCACTTTCATTTAAAGGGGGGGATAAATGCTCTGGCATGCATGCTGATGGAAATTAATTTCATCTAAATGCTCTTAGGCGAACTATCTGGAAATGTAAATACTGACTGTAAATTCTGTTGCCAAAGGTTTTTCATGAACAGTAGGAACTCTGACCATATTATGAGAAAGTAGCAAAGGATTAATGAAAAAAAAAGTGATCTTCTTTCTTTATTATATTATCCCATAGTATCAGCTGCATCAATGCATTAACAGAGAAATCTATCCATTTTCCACAAAGGCTTCCTCTGTGTCTTTGCACTAATATGAAGTGATGGGAAGATGATCACATCTGATGACTAAGATTAAGCCCCAGAATGAGACCTATGAATGCTGATGAGACTGTGTACCCAGCTCGGAATCTGTAATGTCAAAGTTATAATCAGGGCAGATCTTTAGTCCCTTGTCTACAAATGGGTGGGAAATATAATAGCCATCTTGTTTTAATACCTAGAGTTTAATAACTAATTTTATGATTAATATTACTGAATTTAAACAATATTATATAATTTCATAATATTTAACACCTATTTTTGAAAACATATCTATTACCTACGTCATGGCACATAACTTGCATAATTTTAACTACCACAGTTCCACATGTGAGAAACTTGAATATATGATAATGAAAGACACAAGCTGACACTTAAAAATTAGGTATTGCTGTCTGTTTTAGCTAGATTTACAGTATAAATAAGGAAGAAAAATCATAGTAGGTAGATGTGACCAATTGAGTGAGAAAATATAGTAGTACCCTCTGATAATTGGTTTTATGCCTTGACTTCAGTCCTAAGAAATACATTAAGTGAGGAGATGGAAGGAAGAAAGGAAGGAAGGAAGGAAGGAAGGAAGGAAGGAAGGAAGGAAGGAAGGAAGGAAGGAAGGAAGGAAGGAAAGAAAGAAGGAAGGTAGGAAGGAAGGAAAGAAGGAAGGAAGGAAGGAAGGAATAAAGAAAGCTGGTCATTTCACAACAGCAGAAAAGGAAAGATGTAGTAATTTCAGGAAATCACAAAAATTCAGGTACAGAAAATTAATAAACCTTTCCTTTGAGAAGAGAGCCCATGTCAAGGCACTCTATTCACACAACTTCTCGGTTCATCAAGTAGATTGTTTTCTCTGGGCTATTTTCTGGTGTTTAGCTATCGAGTCACTCAGAAGTGATTGCAAGCATGTTCTAGTAGGCCTTCATACAGATGATGATTGCAGCAAATATTGTCATCATCTATGTGACACTGGGTATGCAGGTGTGCATAATGAAGGTCATGGATACTTTGACCAAGATTTCCAAATATAATCTAGAAGACTAGGCAGAGCCTCTGCAAGCAGCTTAAGACAAAGTTTGAAGCTATGAGTAATTTCAATAGCTTGGAATTTTTTTCCAAGAGACTTCGGAGGTGTTTTAGTGGATACAGGCTGAAGTCATTTTATATTTTGGCAATGAGCATGGGTGTTGGCGACCAGAAGTGGAATGCTATGCTTTGGAGAAGTTAAATGTTTTTCAAAGGCCTGTAGGAAAAGGTTTATTCACCAGCATTTGGCATGCTTAATAAGTGTCAGGACTCTTAGGAGGCAGGATCTAGTGAGAGTAACATTAGGACATTAGGATAAGTCTTTCACATACATACTGGGGCCACAGCCTTTTGTTTCATCTCTTTGTTTCCTGGATGCTTGGATTTACTAAACCTACTTTCTTAGGATTTTGTGCCTCACCACAGGTCCCCAGTAGACAACAGATCGAAGACCTTGGAACCGTGAGACAAACTTTTACTTCTTTTAAGTCCTAATATTAAGTATTTTATAACAGCAACTAAAATCTAAATAACAGAAAGCTTCACAATATTTTGCCTACACGTGTACACTTTATTACTGAGAAACAAACTCAACGATATTTCAAGTCCATTTCTAAAGATACTTTTTTTTTTTACCTGTATGGCTGGCTCTCTTTTATTTCATTACTCTGCCCTGAGAGTATCAAGTCAAAGTTATTGTCTTCGTTTAGCTTCTGTTTGTTTTACTAATGCAGCAGGTTCCCTTCTTGACATTTGGGCTAGAAAATTTCTCTAGAAGAACTTGTTCACAATTATAGACTGAATCTTGTTCTCCAAGAGAATAGATTTTCCTGTTAATCATTGTCTAATACTGTTTGGTTCATGTATTTCATCAGTTTTATAATTTCCAACTCTAGAAAGACAATCCTATGACCAGATTCTCTGACATGGCTAAATGTAGAAAGCAAAGCTTTCCAAAGTGAGAAATTCTAAATCATCTATTTTATTGAAATAATTATATACACCAGATAACAAATGGAATATGTAACCATGACTTGATTTAAATCTTTGGTTATGTAATACAGCTTTTCTGTTTTTGTATCATTGTTGGATATCATTATTTTGACTATAATGATAATTTTGATGATTATATTTTGTAATTATTAATTTATGTAGCATGTCAGGGGACACTGATAGTTAAAACTTTTTTCTGAGTAATATACACCAAGGGGTTTAGCTTAAGACCAGTGATTTTATGTGTATAAATAAGATGCCTCAGAACTGAGTAGCAATTATTTTGTCATAGAGCTGAAGACAGCCTTAAATGTTGCTGGCCTGATTTTAAAATTAGTTTTAATTTCCTGAATTAGTGAAACTGATTCTAAGTTCTTGTAGGGTACTGTATTCAAGATGATACATTTAGATTTCTGGAGAAAAAATTATACTGGACATAGAATTGTATGTTTAATTTTACATAATTATATCATTTATATAATTATATATCTAAATTTATAATTAGACCTAAATTAGACAAATGTCTCTAAGTAATTAAAATCTGATGGCCAGTTAAATTATGTCACAAATGCAAAACCTGGCTGTTTCTGTTCTAACCACATGTATATGTGCTGTGTTTGATGAGGAGAATATTTTGGAAAAGCATGGTAGAAAACAACAGGATCCAATTTATTGGGTGACACGAGGTGGTATCAAATTTAAGGACAATTATAAAATCTGTTACTTACTATGTATTATTTAACATATTTTGTATTTGTTTATGAACATTTAATTAATAAGTGTTTATAGAATGATGGCATTGAAGGGAAGGCAATGGGTAATCCTTAGACAATTGGCATTGTTATTCAGATGTACCAGGGATATTGTCATAAATCTGATTAATGTATAATCTGGGATGATAGACTTTAAGTTGATTGCTCTCTCTGGGAAAAAGAATATAAATAACCTTTGAGTGATTTTTCTGTTGATGTAAAATTTAGGAAATTAATTCTATATTTTAAGGACTTTCAGGTTTTACGATATCATATGTTTGTTTCTTTTCAGATGAAACCAATGATTGCACACACACACACACACACACACACACACACACACACACACCTCTTATTCTATTTCTACTTTTATACATTTGATTATTATTCTCAGAAAAATAGCATGTACTCCTTGACACCTGGTTGATTTTTAATTTTATGGTAATGGTGATGTGCTGAGGGATTACAGTTACATGAGTCAGGTAATGAGTACATTTCTTTTTGAACAGTGTCATTTCTTCCCATGTTTTCTCCTAGGTTTCCCCTCCCACCTCCTACCCTACAGTTGGATAGTTCATTTTCAACATAGTGTCTAGTGAGTATCACTGCTGCGTTTGTTCACTGTTTGTCCCACCATCTGTGTGCTTTCCCTTACCCTCCCCAAACAGATAAACTTGCATACAAGACCAAAATTATAGAAATCAAAAACAGCAACAAAAATGGTAAAATTCCACAAAAATACAATAAAACCTCTTGCTTCATTTTGATAAACATCATTTATATGATCATATGCACATAGCTAGTGAGCCTTTGTGATCCTCTCCTAAA
This sequence comes from Dipodomys ordii, assembly GCF_000151885.1. Classification (NCBI taxonomy): domain Eukaryota; kingdom Metazoa; phylum Chordata; class Mammalia; order Rodentia; family Heteromyidae; genus Dipodomys; species Dipodomys ordii. The sequence goes on along the minus strand of NW_012267309.1, from coordinate 8,493,657 downwards.
AATATCTTCCTTTGGTCTCACTGTGTGAATGATTAGAGTCCGGTTTAATTTATCATGTCTAAGTGCAGATTTTTGTCTTTTACCATCCATTGTGTTTACTTGTATATTTATAGGCACATTCTAATTACTACAAATGAGGGAAAACATGCAATCTTTGGGTTTGGCTTACTTCATTTAATATTTTTTTCCAAGTCTTTCTGTTTCCTTTCAAATGAAGCAATATCATCCTTTTTGATGGAAGCATAGAATTCCGTTGTGTATATATACCACAATTTCTTAATCTATTTGACATGATTTTCTAACAGAATCCAATTACTAGATTTCTTTTGTTATTAGGAAAAAACAGAAACCCAACTCTGTGTACATTTTTAGTATTTGAAGTTCTAGCATATGTAAATATTATATTATTATTCTAGTCCAAAGTGATATATCATGTTACCTCAAAAATATTAAACATTCAATAAATATTTATTGATTTGACATTTGTAGTGTTTGGATTAGAAGAATTATCTTTTAGCTTTCAAATCTCTCAATTTTTACTTCTTGATAAGTTGTCTTCAGAATAAAACAAAAACATCCACATCTCATTTTAAGAATTATATTTTACAACAGCAGATTATATTCCATTTTAAAGAAATCTTATATAAATTTTGCCTGATAACAAGCTTTCACAATGTTTGTTCCTGGAGTAAGTTGGCATATTTACGTTTAAATTTAAAACTTAAAATACATTTAGTGGGCTGGGAAGGTGGCTCAGTGGTAGAGTGCTTGCCTTGCATGCATGAGGCCCTGGGTTCGATTCCTCAGCACCACATAAACAGAAAAAGCCAGAAGTGGCACTGTGGCTCAAGTGATAGAGTGCTAGTCTCGAGCTGAAAAGCTGAAGGACAGCACCCAGGCCTAGAGTTCAGGCCCCACAACTAACAACACTAAAAAAATATGCATTTAGTATAGTTCCATTAACTATTGGTTGTTTTAGTAAATTTGGGAAAAAATTATTTAATTCATTTCCACATAAACATATCATAATATATAGACTTCTTAAAGGTATTTTTCTTTAAAATATGCTTCCTCAAATGTTGAAATGATTGTTCCAAAATAACATATAATATAATTATATTTACTGAATGAAGATCTACTGTTGGAAGGTATTATTCATTTAAAGACTATAAGAAATCTAATTTTATGGAGCAGTTTCAAGAGTATTATTTAAATTGCTTTATGAAAATGTGGAAATTGTATTACATATTTTTATGATATGTTACATCAGAAAATCCTTGTCTATATGTCAAGCAATAAAATCCACAGTGCATTTTCCAAATAACTGTCCTTTTTGAACTATGATGAGAACTTTAGGACTTTGTCGATTTTTGATTGCTTTACTTTAGAATATGTGCACATATTAGGTTTTGCATATAACATTAAAAATGTTGTTTCAAATTTTAGCAAAATTATAAATGAATAAAAATAATTTGACTAGAGGAGAAAAATGTATATATATGAGCAAATTTATAATTTAATTGGGAGAAATTATTTTACATGATACATTTCATAATATAAAAGTTATAGAAAATATTTGATTCAATTTAATTTTCTTTTTCTCTTCCTGTCCCTATGTAAAAGTTACATAGTTCATTTTTAACAAAATATACATTGAATGTAATTAAAGCATTTGTTTAATCTTCGTATCTCCATTTCTGTGTTCTCTATTTGCTTCTCCTTCCAAAACAAATAAACAACGACACATGTTTCCATTTCCTGGTATTCATTCTGACAAACAGTACTTTTTGTTGTTCAGAGGAGTTTTGTTTTTGACTCTCCAATTAATATACTCTTTTTTAGTCTGTTTCTGTGTAAATTAATTAAGCCCTCTGTTATGCTGAGTTGTATTTTAGACATAGCTTCCACATTTGAGAGAAAACATGTCTCTGAGCCTGGCTTACTTCACATATGTAATGTGATTTGTCCATTCATTTCATAATTTTTAATTATAGAAAATTGTCCATGTAAAGAATTTATAACTCATACTTTTCTCTGTGTAAAATATGACATTTGTAAAATAAGGAGTTCCAAAGTTATTATCAAAAGAGTTTTACATATTTTCCTCAAACAAGTAACACAATTTCTATATTTCTAATTATCTAAAAAGTGCTTTCCAAACTGGGCGCTTGTGGCTCATGCCTGTAATTCTAGCTACTCAAAATGCTGAGATCTAAGAATCACTGTTCAATGCCAGCTTGGGCAGGAATGTTTGAGAGACTCTATCTCCAATTAACCACCAGAAAAAAATGGAAATGGTGCTGTCGCTCAAGTGGTAGAGTGCTAGCCTTGAGCTGAATATCTGAGGGACAGAGCCTAAGCCTATAGTTCAAACCCCATGTCTGACAAAAAAAAAAAATTCTTTCCAATTATTCTTCATCATCGTATTTAGTCTCAGCTGAATTTATTTAACTATGCTGTATTGTTGGAGAAATTAAATTTAAGTACATTTGTTTCAAAACCACCTATCTGTGCATTTATATATAAATATATACATGTAGATATGGGAACCAATGTTATGTAGGCATATGTGTGTGCAAATTCATATATATTATTATGCTTAATAACTGCTTTAAGTAATTATAAAATAATGTGTATAATATCCTCCAACTTGTCCTAAGGGATTAAAGTACTTACCAAAGTATTGGGAATATGATCGTAGAGAAAATAAATCGAAGAAGTCATTGGTTCCTCTAGGAAACTCTATGTCAGCCCTAGACTAATGAATGAAGTATCCTTTAAACAAGAGAAAAATCAAGTGCCTGTGAGTTTATAAATTAGAGGTGTAAAGAATGGAATTATGAAAAACAAACATCGAACAGCAAGAATCCTGGAGAGGTGGAAGTGGCACACATGTATTCCTATATTTATTTAGTCTCTCAAATCATCTGATCTGTATAAGAAGAAATTATCAAAGCCATAAGAGAATCCCTTGTAAACAATTAACATGAACAGTCTCCAGAGCTTAAAGTTGTGAAAAATTTATGTTCCTAAGAGTGGGATGCAAGCATCCCCAAATAAAAAGTTAATTAGAAGGAAAATGAACAAAAGTGTTGTCTCTGAAGAGAGGTCAAATGGGTCTTGTACTAAATCTAAATATTGTCTAACAAAGTTAAATAATTGCTCAGTAGTATCATGCCACTTGTAAATAATTGAACAGTATCCTAAGGAAAGCCTAGTCTTATTGAAATATAAAAGGGAAAACACACACAAATTATATTCAGAGTGATGAACTTTTAAGAAAAAGTTACAGCTATGCAAATACAACATAAAAATAAATATAAATAAATATAATATATAACTAATAAAAATATACACTCATGCAAGAAATACAATACCAGCAAAAAAGAAACAAATGAAACTAACAAAAGATGCAGCTGTAATATTAAAGAGTAAAAAGTGAAGTAAGAAAGCAAACACTGAAATGGTATATTGTTGAAACAATCCTTAGATCTTTGAAAGGTGCTTAGCAAATGACCTGTGATGTATTTAAGATGTCCTTATATCTACTGTACTGTGGTTTTTGAAGTGTCACCTATAGAGTCATGGACTGAGTGTTGGCTCTCCACCCTGATGTTTACTGGGAGATGGCAACCTTTAGGAGATGGGACCTGTTGGAAAGAAGCTAGGTCACTGGGGGTGTGTCCTTGAAGGGGAAGGAGATGCTGGGACTCTGGTTCCTTCCTGGCTTCTCTTTTTAGCTCTAGCTGCCATGAGGTGATTATCTTTGCTATGTGCTTGGCACCATAGTATTTTAACATAAGCTCAAAAGCTGTCTGGTCATTGAGTAAAACCTATTTATCCAACCTTGTAAGTTAATTTGTCTCAGGTATTTTTTTTCTATAGTGATTGAAAGCTGACCAAAACATAAAAATATGGAAGATCATGGTGAAGAAGATGTGGGAGAACAAAGCTGCTCACTCTATGTCTGTCCAGAAGGAGGAGAAGAGGACTGAGGATGGAATATACTCTTCAAAGGGACAGCTATGACTCCAAACTAGGCTCCACCTACTAGCTGCCAACAGCATCAAACAATGCTATCACATTATGAAACCATCAATACATCATCAATACATTAATTAATTCAGAGCTCTCATAATACAATTACTTCCTGAACGTTGCTTCTCTGAACATGGCATTGGAGACTAAGTATTCAATATAGTAGTTATTTTCTTTTTTCTTTCATATACCAGAAAGCTAATAAATGTAATAAGCCTACATGTTTAATTATTTCTGATAGTTTAGAAATAATTTATTTCGTTAAATAAGGTTAAAGTAGGGAGAAGTAGAAAAAGAAACATTTCCTTTTCTCCTTGAAGGAAATGAGAGTTAAAGACTCCATTAATTCTTATGGTATCCATATTTCTATCAATCTGATTTCCTCCATTTTATGACAATATCTTGCTTAGAATATTTACGTGTTTCATGCAAGGTCATCAAATAAGAAATGAAATAGAAATTTGAACTTGGCCATGTTTTACTAAACATGATATTCTTAGTTATTATGTTTTGTTTACTCTGTGGGGCATCTGGTAAGGAAAAAATAGAGAGTGCTAAGAAAATACTGTCCTATTGAGCTTTTGTTGTTCTTGCTTAGTCAAGAATTGTTCATTTTTCTACTTTGCAGTTGTTTTGAAAGGCCTTCATGCACAGTCAGAGGATTCCACCTGGATGCATAAAGATGGACCTTAAGTTTGGAACATTTTGCCAATAGAGGAAGAACTCTCACAGATGGTGTTGGGCTCATTCACTTCTGAAGAAATAGCTTTCCTGATTCTAAGCCTGTTAAGTACTCTTGTGTTTCTTCAGGCAACAGCCCTCACATTCAGTATTTCAGAACTTAGGGAAAAAGGAAATAGTTTTATCCCTTTAGCAAGAAGTAAGGTCTATGCTATCATACTGCCCACTGTGGTGGTAAAGCAGATCCCAGAAATGGACGCCAGACATATTTCAAGGACTGGATATTGTGGACACTTATCTTCTCCTGAAGCTATTACAGTACCATTTGACTCTTCGGGTTCCGGTGATCTCAAATCTCTTCCCATTCTGACTGTAACTCTTGCTATTAACTTTGGATATACACATTTTATATTCTATCCTGCAGCACACAACCTTATTGCCTAGTGAACAGCAACAGTAGTCCTTGTTATAAATTGTTGGTTATGTTTATATTTTACCAAGGGGATTGGATCAAAGTTTCAACTCTGCATTGGTTAGTTTTTTACAAAGGTTCATTCCTTTTACAAAATTATTTATTTGAATTTAAATTTTGAAGATGGAAATACTTCATAATTAGTGTAATTCGTTTTTACTGAATTTGTATTCAATTTCATGTTTAACCTACAAAATCAATATACATCCATTTCTTCTGCTGCAGTGAGTGAGGGTATACCTCAAGCTACTTTAAGGGGACAGGGCACAGTCAGTTTGGAAATCAAGCTACATATAAATCCGCTGAGTGCCTGGAAACTTTCTGCCTTATTCTATCCTGCACTAGCCTTTGCAAAAGCAGTGGAATATGTTTTAAATGCAGTACATCAAGCGTGCATTGTTGTTAGTGTAGTGTGAAGAGTATAAATTCTGTAACCAGATGGATTGGACACAAATACTGATTCTGAGACTTCACAGTGATTTGACCTGGGTTTCTTCACTCATTGCCTGAGAAAAAGATCAGTATCCAACACAGGAGTTCTACAGTTCATTGAATTAACATATGGAACCAGCTACAGGAGTTCCTGGCTATGAGTGAGTGCCAAGGGTGGGCTGGTTATTCATTTGCTTTTTGGAATAATTAATGATTACTTCCCTATAATTTCAAACAGAACACATGCTACCAAGAAATATGTTCAAAGATAAATAAAACTATAACCAGTTAAGTCTGTCATTTAGTAAAAACAAAAAAGCTGAATGTAGGACCCAAGTGTAGAGAAGTATATGAAACCTATAGAATTCCATAGAATTAAATGGGTTAATTAAATATTATGAACATATAAAAATTCCAAATGTACTACATATGCTCATGGTTAGACTGATGTTATTAGAGTTTAGGTGCAAGATAACACAAACAATATGTCACTTTCATAACTCTGTGTTGACAAAGTATATGTGGCATCAACTCCACTTCATTGTTTAGGATGACTCTGATCATCTAATCAGGATAAATTGGTTAGTGTTTTCTTTTTGCTTCTTGTTCAAATTTTATGCATTCCTTTTTTAATTCAATAATTTTTATTTATTTTTTATTTTACTTTTATATTTATATTTTTATTTTTTATTGTAAAGGTGATATACAAAGGGCTACATAAGTCAGGTAATGAATATTTTTTTAATGTCACTCTTTTCCTCATTTTCTCCTAAGTTTTTCCATCTTGATACCCCTTCCCCCCAAGTTCTATAGTTCATTTCCAACATAATGTCTAGTACATATCACATAACCTTTATCCCACCATTTCTGTGCTTCCCCTTAATCTGCCCAAGTCAGAAAAACTTACATTCATGACAAAGGATACAGAAATCAAATATAGAGAAGAAAATAATATAATAAAATAACTGCAAACAGTGCAATAAGAAAACTCTTGTTTCCATTTCTTGGAGTACATTTTGATAAGCATTATTTTATAAGATAATAGGCACATAGCAATTGAGCCCTTGTGATCCTCTTCCAAGAATATCCTTCTTTGGTCTCACTGTGTGAATGTTTAAAGTCCTGTTTAATTAATCACTTCCAAGTGTAATCTTTTGCCTTACTATCCAGTGGGTTTACTTGTAGATTCATGGGCACAATTATAATGTAGAGAATGATGCAAACTATGTTTCTTTGAGCCTGGCTTACTTTGCTTAAAATAATTTTTCCAAGTCTTTCCATTTCTTTATGAATGGGGCAATGCCGTTATTCTTTATTGCTCAAATTGTTCCAAATTTGACCATGTAGGACTCTTTCCATTGATCTTTCTTTTTTTTAACATATATTTTATTGTAAAGATACTTACAGAGGGGTTACTATTACATGAGTAAGATAATGAGTAGATTTCTTATCGAGCATTGTTACCCCCTCCCTTGATTTTCCCCTACCATCTCTTCCCTCCGTATCTCCCCAACACCTCTGTCCCCCAACCCCGAAGTTGTACAGTTCATTTTCACCATTATGTCTGTATATCTCATTGTTAAAATGTGTCAACCTGTATTCTTATTTCAGCATTTTGTTATTTCCATTCCACTCCCCAAATTAGAAAAATGTGTATACAAAGATGCAGGACACCTGTATGCAGGACACTGTATTTGATTCAACCAAAATCAAATACAGTGAAAACAGGGGTTATACAAACAGGGGAAGAACATACAAAAGATCTTGCTTCTTTCTTCCCTTCTTTCCTTTCTTCCTTCTTTCTTCCCTTCCTTTCTTTATTCCCTCCTTCCTTCCTGCCTTCTTTCTTCCTTCTTTCCTGTATTCCTCCCTCCCTCCCTTCCTTCCTTTTTCAGCACTTCCTAATTTTATAATATTATAAAATATTATAAGCTAATCTTAGGTATTCATTATCCAGCACTAAAAACAGCCAAGGAGTCCAGGTTCTCTTCAATGAAAATGTACAAATAACTGGATAGTAGGTATAGTTGTTTCCATTACAGTATTATTGCTTTATCTATTTTGAACAGGCTGAACAAAAAGTATACTATGTGTGAAGATGTACATATCATGAATACTTTCATAGGTAACCTTGGGTATTTATGCTAAGCTAGATTCATGCTGATGTCTGCAGCACAGTTCATTACCACATGGCTCCTCTGGGCTCCCTGACCTTGCTTATCTGAAGCTTCTCATTCTAATAATGAGAATATATTTCATAATTGTTCAATCTGCTGTATATTTATATTCTATTCACAATTTTTTATCTATGCAGACTTGGGAAATAGCCTTCTGACCTAGAACAATTATTTTATTATTATTGTTATTGTTATTATTATTATTATTGTCAGTCATGGGGCCTGAGCTCTGGGCCTGGGCCCTGTCCCCCAGCTCTTCAGCTCAAGGATAGCACTCTACCACTTGAGCCACAGAGCCACTCCCTGCCTTTTCTGCTTATGTGGTGCTCAGGAATTGAGCTCAGGTTCTCATGCATGCAAGTCAAGCACTCTACCACTAAGCCACTTTTCTAGACATCCCCAGACACATTGTTAACTCAGTCCCTTTTGCCTTCAGTCTTAAAGGCAAAACACCTTCCCAGTTACTTAGATTAGTACCTTTTCTACTTAGTTCCTTGGCAATTACTTTACAATTTTTTTTAAAACAGTTCTATGCTTTGGGAATACTCTACATTCCACCTTGGGTTTACTTGATTATTTTTTAAATGGCACGCTCAATTTCTAGAGTTTTTGACAAACAAATAATCTTATCCATCCAACAGGACAGAATCGTTTCTTCATTGCTAGAAATCAACTCTATTCAGAATGTATAACAATTCTTCCACCCAAACTTCTGGAAAACTAAACTATTTATATACAAAATATTACAGCCACCTGTAATCCTAGCTACTCAGGAGGCTGAGACCTAAGGATCATGGTTCAAAGACAGATGGGCAGGAAAAGTCAATAATAAACCACTCAGAAATAAACCACTCTGAAAACAGGAAGTGGCACTGTGGCTCAAGTGGTAGAGCACTAGCCTTGAGCTGAAGGACAGCTCCCAGGCCAAGTTCAAGTCCCACAACAGACAAAAAAACAAAAAACAAAACAAAAAAAACCCTAGAACTTTCCAAAATGATACAATAATATATGTCAAAATGATAAATTATGTAGACTTTTAGACTATTTTAAAAATTACCCAAAAGCTTTATAATTTTTCTATGTTCATGTATGACACTAAGCACACTCTTGATTGTTAAATGGTATTCCACTAAATTAATATAAAATATTCTATTCATCTGTTCATTTATTAAGACATCTTAGTTCCTTTCAATTTTGGGTGATTACAAAGTTGCTATGAACACACATACTCTTATTTAATGTGATGAGTTCAATATATACCTTTAGTGAGATACATTTTTTGTTTTGTTATTTCATTGGACTGATTTTATAATTTTTGTGAGCTGAGAGTTCTTGCTTATTTTGGGTACTAGTCCATTATTAGGTATTTTTTTTCAAAATTTTACTTTTGCCTGTGCCATGTCTATTTATATTTCTTCATAATGACTTTTGTAGAGTATACAGTTATAACATTTTAATATCTATTGATATGTCAGCTTGGCTTATCATGTTAATGTATTAAAATATGGTTCAAGGTCATAGTATTTTTCACTAATGTGTTGTATAGATTTTGTTTTAGCATTTTTGTTTGCATATATAATTGATATAATTTCATTTTTTATAAATATTGTAAAAATTTATTTCTAGTTGTAATTTTGACACATAAGTAACTGATTTTTAGAACCCCTTTTCATTTGATTCATATCCTAAACACATATAATTCCTATTAATTTATGCATCATTCTCTGCCCAGAAAATCACAACCCTTTCTCTTAATACTACATACTAATCTATTGGAATATGTTCTAATATTCTATCAGATTTTCTGTTATCATGGAATGAAGTTAAATACTGTGTCTTGGAAAGTTTTATAACAAGATGTTATAATTTTTTATTTTTATATGAATTACTAATAAAATGATTTACAGTTGTATGCAACATTAATTTATAAAACTAACTAAAATATTTTCCTTAAATAATTTATTAATATTTTCGTACCCTTTGACCATTTTTGGTTCAATTTTTCTTGGCTTTCCTATCACTGATCTATCTTCCTATCCCATTGTTTGATTCATTGATTTGTAGTACACCTTTTATTTGGGATAGCAAATTTCAGGGGAAGAGGGACAATCATTTCTACTGCTTTCAATTTTCTACATACATCCATTGCATGTAACTACTAAGATGTGGTAGCAAAGATGTGGGATCATGGTTTTACAATTTGTTAATCTCAATATTATGTAAGGTATGTAGTTGAATATAAACTATAGTTAAATATACAATATTTCTCAAGATACTAATTAGCTTAAAGTATCACAGAGAAAGGTAAGCTTTTCAGAGGTAATAACTCAGAAATAATATATTTGAATGTAAATTAGAACTGGAATTGTGGCTCAAGTGGCAGATGCCAGCCATGAGTATAAAGGTGAAATGTTGAGCAAGCGAGAGAGAGTGCCTGAGCTCCAATCACCAGTACTGGCAAACAAAACAGAAGTTGTCCTCCCTCAGGATAGAGCATTAATAACTTCAGGGGGCTGAACATGATTTTAAAAATGCCTAGATATAAGTTACCATATTCATTTTCAACCTTTTACCAAATCCATCAATGTTTAATATTGCCTAAATTATTTGATAGGCATACCTACTTAACAGATTTTTGTCATGTATAAGTGAAGAGACTATGGAGAAGGTCAACTATAAGCACACAAATTAACAATTCTATTTTAAATATAAAATTACATTAATTCCATTATAAATATTGAATAACATATAAATCTATCATATATGCTATGGTGTATATCCATTTTCAATTTTAAACATTATAAATACTAAAGAAGAGAATACATTCAATTTTAAACATGCTCTTAATGCCCATAAATACTGTTTACATTTTTGAAGACAGTTATTTTTCCCTTTAAGAGCACACATGGAAATTCGTATCCTATAATTTTCTACATTTTAGTATACAATAAAAATTAAATATTTTTATTCTATCTTCATCATTGTGTTTTCTAATAATATTATAATTGTGTTGCTGTCAAAATATGATCACACCATGGATGATTGAAAGTCCAGACAGACATTGTAAATAACAATAATTCAGGCTGTTTGGATACATAATGTGGTAGGCAAAACATTGTATTCCCAGGGAATGTAATAAGTTCCAGTTTCATTCAGTATGTCCTGTAACAACCTTGAGACGTGAAACATGGTCAATGTTAGGCAAAGTATACATTCTAACACTCATGATAATTCACCTTTTACCTTCTTTTGAGGGCTTCTATTGGCTTTCATTTCTTCCCGATTGGTTTGGAGAATATGAAATGCTACCTGTTCACATAGAGTAAATACCTCATGCCAAAAAGCCCTAATACTACCACCAGTGAACAGTGTAAGATATGGGACATTGAGGATTATGTTAAGGAATGTTTTCAGTAAGCTCAAGTCTGCATTGCCTGCAATGAAATGGAATAAAACTAGGGATTGTGATATTTTATATTTTACTACTCCCTGCTATTGTGTTTTAAGTTATATCTAACATTTCTCTGCTATAGACAATGGTGAAGTGAATGACTCCTGCTAAATTCTCCATTTCTACTTTGGAAATGTTCTTACTTAGAACCCAAGAAAAGTTGTTGAATTCAAATTGATTACAGATAAATATTTTCAAAAATGACTAATTGATAATTCGTTTAGGGCAGAAAATGAGTGAAATTATCTTTCTTTTCCACATTACTTTTCTTTCTTTTGCTCTTTCTCTCTTTCAGAACTCATTATTCTCTACTTGTCTCAAATTTTATATTATTAATTATATAATATTGTCTAAAGCTTTATTATACATGATATTATACTGGAGATTGATTGTATGCTTATCAATAACTATACATGGTTATTTCAGGAGTCTTCAAGTACTGAGAAAAAATACATATGGTTACTATATAAAGAAAAAAAGAAAAACAATACATAGAAATTCATCACTAGAAGAGGAGAGGAAGATGGCGGACAAGAGGCTGGGGGCTAAGCAATCCCATAGAAACCAGTATTAGTATTCCTGTGGAAAAATCTAAAGCCAGAGACACACCAAGTGTGTTACCTTAGTACAGAGAGTTTGGCCAGCAAGGAAAAACTCAGGCAGCTTAATGAAGGACACAGAATTGAGGAACCCCGGTTTAGACCACTAGCAGTGGTAGCGGCTGCAACTAGCAGCCATATTCGACACAGAGAACTCAGGACAAAGGCGCCAGAGCAGATTCCACTCACTGCCAGCAAGAACCAACAAAGAGCTGAAATCTTCATTAGGCCAACCACAGATAGTCACAAACCATGGAAATGGACGACTCGGAAGCCAAGGGATAGGCATGAATCCCCCAAGAAATCCTCACTCCTTGTAACAGAGCAGCGGTGGGATGGTAGACTCTCCTCCACCACCAAAGGAAAACTCCATCTTTGATACTGACACAGAACCAGACAGATCAGCTAGCACCATTTGACCTGTGGCAGGAGTTGGCTCCACCCCTCTCAATCAGAGGCAGGTCTCCATGGGCAGGGAAGACTCTTCTTAGTGGGTAAACAGAGGCAGAGGCTACCCAACTCAGCTGCTGCACAGGAAGCAACTCCAGCCCTTGAGCAATTGGAAATTTGGTACACATAAATCCTGAGATTGGCTCTAGGCTGGGCTGGTTGAGTCTCTCAGGAGCTAGCCTAAGGGTAAAGCTACTAAATGCTGACAGGACACAGCCCTACTAACAACCTAGCACCCTTCACAGCAAACTCCAAGCTAGAGGAAACAGCCACCTTGCTCTTTTGTGATACTCAAAGTAGATCACCCTCCCATTGAACTAGCCAGGGACGAGGGATGGGGGTGAGAAAGAGCTTCCTTCAGCCTGCTCAAACAAACTTTATTAAGAAATCAACCAAGGGGACGGCGCAAGATGGCGGAGGAGAAACTGGAATCTGAACAAGCTCTCGCATAGAAAGCAGTTTTAGAGTTCCAGTGAACAGTCCTAAGCCAGAGAATCACACCAAGCATGCCATCACAGGACAGAGAGTTAGACATGAGAGGGAAGCCAAGGCAAAAAAGACACATCTGAGCGATTGCCAGCAGCCGCCGCGGCGGCGGCGGC
>NW_012267309.1:8456790-8475450 GCF_000151885.1 Dipodomys ordii | reverse complement strand
CCTACAGCCAGCATTATACTCAACGGTGAAAAACTAAAGCCATTTCCTCTTAACTCAGGAACAAGACAAGGATGCCCACTCTCTCCACTTCTCTTCAATCTAGTATTAGAATGCCTAGCTACAGCAATAAGAAAAGATGCAGAACAAAAACCTAAAGATATCCTACACATAGAAAACCAACAAGAGCACAATAAAGCCAAAATATACCATACCAGAACAAGACATCCCACCATCACATTGTCATCTGCACTGGATAGATTCAGACTATTGAAAGGATCCTTAAAGCTGTCAAGGAGAAAAGATTAATCACCTATAAAGGGAAACCAATCAGAATAACTTTAGATTTCTCAGCAGAGACAATTAAAGCAAGAAGAGCCTGTAATGATGTATGCCAGACCCTAAAAACAAACAACGATTAACCAAGAATACTGTACCCAGAAAAACTTTCCTTCTTAATGGAAGGTCAAATAAAAACTGTCAGCAGCAAAATAAACCCAAAAAACAAAACAAAACAGAACAAAAACCTAAAGATATCCTACACATAGAAAACCAACAAGAGCACAATAAAGGCCAAGAAACAGCTCCCAAACAGAGACTCCAAGAACCATAGGAAGAACCCAGTTGTCACAGCCTCCACAAAGGTGGATAACATGGCAGAAACTACCAAACACCTCTCAGTCCTAACTCATAATACTAATGGACTTAACTTTCCGATTAAGTGTATTGACTGTCTAGTTGGATCAAAAAGCAAGATCCTATCTGTTGCCTGCAAGAGACACATTCTTGCTCACATAAACAAACATATTCTGAAAGTGAAAGGCTGGAATAAAATCTACCAAACAAATGGTCCCCATAAGCAGGTGGGAGTTGCAATCTTAATATCAGATAAAATAGACTTCAAATGAAAACTAGTGAGAAGAGATAAAGAAGGTCATTACATACTGATTAAGGGATCTCTCCTTCAGGAGGATATTAAAATTCTAAATATCTATTCACCAAATAACAGAGCCCCCAAATTTATCCAAGAAGCACTACTTTCCCTAAAATCATACATTGATCCAAACACATTAATTGTTGAGGATTTTAACACACCACTATCCCTCCTGGCCATGTCAACCTGGCAAAAACTCAACAGAGAAACCTCAGACATAAACAACTGCATAGATGAACTAGACTTAACAGACATCTACCAAATATTTCGGCCAGCACCATCAGAATACACGTTTTCCTCAGAAGCACATGGGATATTTTTCAAAATAGACCACATTTTAGGTCAAAAAGCAAATTTGTCTAAATTCAGAAACATTGAATTTATGCCCTGCATTCTCTCAGACCACAAGGGAGTAAAATTAGAATTCAACACCAAAAGCCACCAAAGGAGATCCTGTAACACATGGAGGCTGAACAACACACTCTGTGGAACCACCAGTGTGTCATAGAAGAGATTAGAAAGGAAATTCAAATGTTCATGAGATTTAACAAAAATGAAGACACAAATATCAGCTTCTCTGAGACACAACAAAGGCAATACTCAGAGGCAAGTTTATAGCTCTGAGTTCCTACATTAACAAATTTGAGAGATGTGAAATGAACAATTTAATGTGGCACCTAAAGTTCCTTGAAAAAGAGCAACAAGCTATGCCCCAATCCAGTAGATGAAAAAAATAACTAAATTAAATCAAAATTAAATGAATTAGAGTCCAAAAATAAACTATAGTAAGAATTAACAAAACAAAGACTTGGTTCTTCAAAAAATAAAATAAAATTGACAGACCCTTGAGAACACACCAAATAAAGAAAATCAGAGATGAGAATAGAAACATTACTACAGAAACAGCCAAGATTCAGAATATAATAAGGGGATACTTCTCAAACCTTTATGTTAATAAGTTTGAGAATATGAAAGATATGAATTTCTAGCAAATATTGACATGCCCAAAATAAACCTAGATGATTTAAACCAACTTAACAGACCCATATCAAGCACCAAGGTAGAAACAGCAGTAAGTGACCTCCCATCCAAGAAAAGCCCAGGACCGGATGGATTTACATGTGAATTCTACAAGGACGTCAAAACAAAAGTCAAACCAATACTCTTCCAAATCTTCAATGAAATTGAAATAAAAAATTCACTTCCAAACTTTCTCTGATACTATCATAACCCACATCCCCAAAGCAGGCAGGGACTCATCAAAGAAAAAGAACTATAGATTCATTTATTTGATGAATATGGACACAAAACTTCTCAACAAAATTTTGGCCAATCAAGTTCAACAACTCATCAAAAAAGTCATACACAATGATTAAACAGGATTCATTTCAGGAATACAAATCTACTTTAATATATACAAATCAATTAACATAATTCATCACATCAACATAAGCAAGGATAAGAACCACATGATTATCTCAATATATGCAGAATGAAAGTTCTAAAAAACTAGGAATCCATGGAACATTCCTCAATATAATAAAGGCTGTGTATGACAAACCTGCAGCCAGCATTATACTTAATGGAGAAAATTTAAGCCATTTCCTCTAAATTTAGGAATGACACAGGATGTCTACTCTCTCCACTCCTCTTCAAGTTAGTATTAGGATGCCTAGCTAGGGCAATAAGACAAGATGAAAGTATAAAGGGGACCCAAATTGGGAAAGATGAAGTAAAACTCTTTCTCTTTGCAGATGACATGATCTTGTATTTAAAGAACCCCATGAACTCTACTCCCAAGTAACTTGAGCTGATCTGAAACTTTCACAAAATAGCAGAGTATAAAATTAACCCTCAGAAAACAATGGCTTGCCTGTATGCCAATAACAAGAAGAATGTGGCTGAAATTAAGAAAGCAACTCCTTTTGTAACAGCCCCACAAAAATAAAATACCTAAGAGTTAACTAAAGAGGTGAAGGAACTCTATGATGAAAACTTTAAAAACCTGATAAAGGAAATTAAAGTAGAACTAAGGAAATGGAAAAACCTCCCATGCTCCTGGATTGGGAGGATTAACATTGTGAAAATGGCAATACCTATCAATATTCCAATCTCATTCTTCAATGAAATAGAAGAAGCAATCCAAAAATTCACATGGAACAATAAAAGACTCCAAAATAGCAAATATCAATTCTTAGCAGAAAGAACAGCACTGGAGGAATATCTATTCCAAATTTCAAAATCTACTACAAAGCCATAGTAACCAAAACAGCTTGGTGGCTCAAGAACAGACCTGAGGACTAATGGCAAAGGACTGAAGCCCCAGAAATGAATCTACCAATCTATAGCCACCTAATCTTTGACAAGGGAGCTAAAAAATAGGAAGAAAGACAGCTTTTTCAGTAAATGGAGCTGAAAAAATTGGTTAATCACCTGTAGAAAACTAAAGCTATATCCGTTTTTATCACCCTGCAACAGAATCAACTCAAAATGGATCAAAGACATCGAAATCAGAGCAGACATCTTGAAAATATTACAGGAAAGAATAAGAGAAACTGTAGGGCTCCTTAGCACAGGCCAAAATTTTCTTCATAGAGACCCAGAAACACAACAAATTGCATGAAAGTGCAGAGCTTCTGCATGGCAAAGGACATAGCTAGCAAAATTAATAGAAATCCCACCCATAAGGAGAATATCTTCATCAGCCATACAACAGACAAGGGTCTCATATCTAAAATATACTTAGAGCTCAAAAAGTTAAATCCCCCAACAAAAATCCTCAAAGAAAAAACTGCCCAATTAATAAGTGGGCTAACGATTTAAAGAGAGACTTCTCTGAAGAGGAAATAAAAATGGCCATTAGACACATGAAGAAATGCTCATCTACTCTAGTCGTAAAAGAAATGCAAATCAAGACATAATTGTGATTACACTTCACTCCAGTTAGAATGACTAGAGGGGATGTGGCCAAAAGGGTACCTTACTGCATTGTTGGTGTGAGTGTAAATTTGTTCAACCATTTTGGAAAGCAATATATAAGTCCCTCAAAAGACTTCACATAGAGCTCTCCTATGACCCAGCAATCCCACTTTTGGGCATTTACCCAAATGATCAAACAAAACCATACTAAAACTATGTTTATTGCTGCCTTATTCACCATAGGTAAGATATGGAACCAACACACACACACACACACACACACACACACACCGTGAAATTCCATGCCTCCATCAGAAAGAACGGCATTGCCCATTTGTTAGGAAATGGAAAGACTTGGAAAAAATTATATTAAGTGAAGTAAGCCAGGCCCAAAGAAACATAGGTCCCATGGTTTCCCTTATTTGCAATAATTAGTATTTGTATAGGACAAGCAGAAAATGTCAAAAGCTATGAACATATGACTATATAACCTGATGTTAAGTGAAATGAACCCCAAGACAGGTAACCAAATGGTTTATTTCTTGCTATTGTTTTTAACTTACTTATAATGCACTATGTAATCCTTCATTTCTTTTGTATGCTCTTCCCCCATGGTATAACCCCTGTTTTCACTGTATCTGATTCCAGTGTTCTGTATCTTGTATATACATTTTTATAATTTAGGAGGGGAAGGGATATAACAAAATGCTTAAATAAGGATACTGGTTGACCCATGGGAACAATGAGATGTTCAAGACACTGTATTGAAAATAAACTTTACAATTTCATGGGTGGGGAGGGGCAGGGAGGAGTTGGGGAGCAGGGGAAAGAAAGGGTGGTAGAGGAAAAACAAGGGAGGAGGTAACAATGTTGGATAGGAAATGTACTCATTACGCTATTCTTGTAATTGTTGCCCTTCTGTACAGTATTTTACAATAAAAATATAAAGGAATTTAACATTACTATATCTAGATAATATTATTTAAGCCATACAGTAGGATTTCCTTATTTATAGATGTGAATGGCTTTGACAAAGATCATTCAAAAGCAATTAAAAGAAAAAAAAATAAACTTAATCAAAATTTCCTTTGTATTAAATTCATCAGTCTCATTTTTATTTTTGGTTTGTTGAAGTTGTTTTGTGATCTGCTGAGTATTTCTCTTATCTTGATTTTGCGAAAACATAATAGTCACTCCCAAAATAAAATCCTGCCCAAGGAGTAAGTAAAAGTTCTATTAATTCTTAATTAAACACAATTTTATTTAATGAGTTTAGGTGATAAAGTGATTTTTTTAGGTTTGCTGAAGATCAAGAAATCTATTGGAAGTTGGTTTGTGTTAGAAGAAAAATACCCAAGCATTCACAATAAAGTAGTAACTCAATCCATCTTGAGCATTCACAATTTTCTATCAAGTGGTCTCTTTGGTACCACAGTGTATTGTCCAAATGGCTTCTTAGTACTTGTAGTGATATTGTGATTTCAGTAGAGAAATAAATCTCATAACTGCTTTTGTGTATTGGATGTCTTCCACCAAGTCCAGTTCAGTGACCCTTTCTTTGCCAGAAAAGTACTACTCTCAATACTGATCTGACTGTGACAACTCTGTGGAAAACAAACTGAATATGTAAAAGTACTGGTTATCATGAACTATAAGTTTGTTTAAAAATTTGCAAGCATTGGTGTCTATCAAAACTGAAGGTTCACATAGATGAATATTGAATTCTCATGGTTCAGGTGCCCTGTATTTTTAGGTTTCTCAGTTCTTATTTTCTTGCCACAATGGTTTCATTTAAATTTCTTACACACCAACTTCATTTGTGCAATGGAAATCAAGTTTTGATATATACCAAAACCCGTAAAATGTAATGAGGTATACTTTCTTTTTATGATGATTCATTTCTTCTGATTTTGTGTTTAGAAAGACCCGCACAAATAACAATAACAAGGTTATTCACAGGTTTTTCTTGCTCAATTATATTTGTTTTTGTGGTTGTTGTTTTGTTTTGTGCTTGCTCGAATATGTCTGTAAGTGAACTCTTTCCATCTGTTCTCTAGGCTCATAGATATGCTACAGAGTTCATAATGGGGTATGAATACATATCCTGGTAATAAAAGATTGGCCTTAGCAAACTTCAAGAGGAAATGAACATCAGTATAATGATCATTTTAGTGCTAATTACAAGTGTACTTTCAGAAGCTGAATTCATCTCAAGGGTAATGTTTTCCTCCCATTACAATATTTCATTTCTCAATTAGCAACCTTTCAAATCTCCATGTCCAGTTTTTATCATGTTATATCAAGAAGGATCTTTCGTGTCTCTTTCTGTGCCATAAGGAGAACAGAATGTTATTTAAACACATCTGTTTTCACCCACTTTTACTCACTGCTTTGTTAAAGGTTCGTATTCCCACACACTGTTGACTAACTTCATTCTGCAATTTGAAGTATGAGAACAACATGGATGTAATGATAGTCCAAGGGGAGAAATTAACCATTAGCTGACATGGGAAATTTTCCACCCTTAGCATTTGCTATGTAATATACTGGCGATGGAGGGCAATGGATGTGGAGAGAAGTGAAAGCAATCAGCTGGCTTTCATTCAGTGAGATGGAAGAGCCTGTCAAAGACACCAACAACTAATCAGCTTCGGACACTGATTGATGCTTTTGCCTGCATTCAAATCTATCATAGTGACCAAGTAATGTCTACCATTTACCCAGTGGATGGATAAACTGGAGCTAATATATGGTTTCTAAGCAAATAGATCATTAATTCTGCTTAATATGTGGGGGAGAAAGTTTAAATCTTCTCCCAAATAGCAACCCTTCCTAGAAAGAGAGAGAGAGAGAGAAAGAGAGAGAGACTGTTGACTAGGCAATAGTGATGTTTTTTGCAAGTTAAAAATTTGCTCTGTTATATTTTATTTCACCCTGCACTTTGCAATTGTCACTTGCTATTAAATCTATCACAGAATTTATTAATATGTTAATTAAAATGGCTAAAGAAGATAAGAATTGAATTGAAGAAGGCAGAGTATCATCTTTTTTTTCTTTTTACATTCCTTCTTCAAGTGAAATTCATTCTTCTATCAGACATTATACTTCTTTGTCTCTTATGAACTGTTTTTTTTTAACTTGGAGGCATTAAGTTAATTGCATTTTTATTATTACTAAGCTTCTAATTAATTGTACAGCATGGCATGGAATGATTTCTTAATGGATTATAAATCCACCATAATTCACCAATCATTGTCAAAGAAAGATGCTTTGAAACATGTATTATCAAGTTAGTATTTCAGATGTAATTAAAAGAAGTATAAACGTCTTCCTTAAAGTAAATCAGATACAACTAACTAGGAAACAAGGACAGGGAAAGGTGAAGTATATTTTTAAGGACATTTCAGGACAATGTTTACAGACTGTTTTATAAATCATCACATTTACTGTACCTATGTTAATACCATAGTTTAAGGACATAATAAAGGATAACTCAGATTATTTTATTCTAATAACCAATATAATAAGTAATATTACTTTTGTTCATTCAACTGTAATTAGTATTGATAATATATAACATCCCAAATTTATGTAGTATAGTTTATAAATATTTTATACTAAGAAATTCTAATAAATATATTTTAATAGGCTGAGCACAAATAAGCCAAACTAATTTTATCAAAAATGTGTGAAAGAGTTGGGGACAGGGCTTGTTGATAGTGAGTGCTTGTCTAGCAAATGTGAGGACTTAGGTTCCATCAAAAATAAAAATTAAAAAAGTGAAAAGAAGAAACATAAAATAGTAAGGAGTTCTATGTCATTAATAGACATAATAAATATATAAGAATTCAAATGCTCACGTTTGGCATTGCTCATTTTATAAATTACATTATAACCTGTAATATGTATCTACATCATAAAAACAGATCCACTGAAATTTTTGAGCATTCATGAAGTTATATCACCCTATTATCTGAACTCTTTTCACACAGAGTTAAAAATAAAATTTCAATTTTGTTAGGAGAGATGAGGATACGATAAATACATTTATGAAAGATAACTACCAACAAATGGCAAATTTCTGAGCTTTAGTAAAACGCAAAGACACAGGAGATTCTTCTCATTGATCCTATCTTTATTTTTACAATAACATTAAAATTGCTGACTAGCATAATGAAAATGGGAAGCTAGAAATTGTTGAAGCATTAGACTTTTCATTATAAAATATAAAAGATGTATTGTGTCCAGTGGCTCAGACCTGTAATCCTAGATACTCAAGAGGCTGAGATCTTTGCTAGGTAAGAGTAAATTGGAAACTCATATCTCTAACTAATCAGCAAAAAGACTAGTTGTGTTCACCTTGTATTGGGCCAGCTATAAACAAAAATATTGAGCAAGAGAAAGGAGCTCAGGCTTGAAGTTGTCGCTCAATTGCTAGAGCCCAAGCCAATTAATGACAGAAAAATATCAGGTACTTAGATTGAGTCCAGGAGAACAAGAGACAGAGACACAAAGAGAGGGAAAGAGAGAGAGAGAGAGAGACAGACAGACAGACAGACAGACAGACAGACAGACACAGACAGAGAGAAGGAAGGTAGGGGGAGAGAAAGGGAGGTAGGGAGAGAGGAAGAAAGGAAGGTGGAGAGAGAGAACTCTGAGGTCAAAACTTGTACTGGAAAAAAGGAAAAGATAAAAGATGGAAATATGTTTAACAACTCCATGTGGGGAAAGGTAAAATCTTCATGTCCAGATATCAAAATACACTAAATCACCTTTAAGACACTATGTGTACCTTATAAAAAGAAATGTAGCAGAAAACTTTAATGCTGAATGAAATCAGTATTATAACTTAATGTGTGTTTGTAAATGAGCCTATTATTCAAAGGATCTTTTTAGCAGTTTGTAACAGGAGCCATGACAAGCTGCTGCTGCTTGGTTTCATTCTACTTGTGGAATCCAACTTCAGAAATGACTATAAAAGACACACAACAAATAAAAATCTGAAATATATGTTTATTTTGGCACAATAGTAAATGAGTTTTGGAAAGACAGCAGACAAAACTTTTAAGAGTAGGGAAATGACTAGGAAAGTTATCAAAATTCTATGCTATGGAATATCCGACAATAAATTCAGTTAAACAAAAAATGTAATGTATGTTTAATAAGTGAGAATCACAACAATTTTCTCTATATGTATTTGTATAATTACATGGTTTTTAAATATTTACATGCATATATTGATATATTAAAACAGTCCAAGAATAAGTTTCCATGTCAGATTTAGGCTTCTAAAGTTTTCAGACACTATTTCCTCTGAATTTTGTGCCATCTGAACCTCAACAACTGAATAGCGCAATATATTATGACATTTGAACTTCTGTGTAAATGCATCATATGACCTCAAGCCCCAAGGAATGGGGATGTTAATCCATGCATGCATGTCTAGATATTAAGAATCATATTTGGATTGTGAAATACTAATGAATCCTTCTTTCTCTAATCACATTAGTCATCAAACATTTTCTGAGTATTTGCTTTATTCAATGTTAGTGAAAACAATGTGTTAGAGAAAGAGAATTTCATGACAGACCCAATCTTATCAACTGATTTTAACTCCACCTTATAGTTTAGTTTTATTGTAAGTTAAAATAAGTATTCACTAATTGATAGATGATCATACTAATAATAATGCTGATTTCTTCTTTGTTATAAAGTAGCAAAATAATGTCTCTGTAAAATATTCTGATCTGGTGTCAATTATGCTATGTTCCCAAATAAGAAAAATAAAATGCTCACGATGAGAATAACTCTTCATGGAAGGCTGCTTCCACCATTTGGTATCTATGGTTTTCATAAACCACAGTAAACCTTTTATATAAATGGTGTTCCTTACCAGTAAGATCCCAGGAAAGCATGTTTACATATCTTCCCTCAGAGAAAGAGGGGAGATATTCTACTGTGTTTTGACTGCTCTATATTAAAGATGTCCATTTATTTTCATATTGGGTGTTTCCTCTTTCTACACTCATGCCCTGATTTTCATATCAGTAAAATTCTTTCCCTTCCTTCTTAACAGTCCATAGTACATTTTGCTAAATGTTCTCTCTTTACAACGTCGTTGCTGGGGAGGGGGGGGAAAGGGGGGAAAGATGGGGGGGGGGGCCTGGGAAGGGATGTGAAGGGTAAACAAAGGAGGAGGCTGCAATGCTTGGTAAGAAATGTATTCATTATCCTGCCCATGTAATTGTAACCCCTCTGTATAGTATGTTCACAAATAAAATAAAATAAAATAATAAAAAGAAAGACTCCAGCAATGGTCTTGAAAGATTTTCATTAGAAATAGTATCTCCATCCAGGCACTGTGGTTCATCCCTGTAATCCTAGCTACTGAGCAAGTTAAGATCCAGAGAACTGTAGTTCAAGGCCAGCTGAGCAGAAAGGTCTATAAGAACCTATCTCCAAAATAATTAGCTCAAAGCTGGTCTGGAAAAGTGGCTATAGTGGTAAAGCCTCAATTTCCTAGCAAGAAATCAAGTGAGCCATGAGATCCTTAGTTCAAAGTTCAAATCCATTACTTCCAGAACAAAACTAAAATTTTTTCTCAAATTTGAATTCAGTGTGATTCCTAAATATCATTTTCACTTTCCCAAAGAGAAAAATCTTATCATTACATCAACCCTTCTTTATTCTATCCATCTATTTATCTTCTTCAGACCCTTATTGTGCAACCATGAGTGTAAGATCCTCTGCTTAGATCACATTTGCTTCTCATTCTCTGACACAGTGTTCAGCACATGCCACACATTTACTATTTTCTACATGAATGCATGCACATTTAAAAAGCATGATGAAGTGTGAAAGTAAAACCTGTTAATCTCAACTTCTGTTCAGTGCAGAATGGAGCAAGACTGAGAGAGAAAAGACTGGTGCGATGAATGTGGCACTTGAGTCACTCTGGCTCCAAAGAGCCTTTACAAAGGTGGTTAACCTTTATTCTTGCCCAATAAAATTATCTTTGCCAAATGATTATTTTAGAAGCCCAGTGGCTGGTGTGTTGTTTCTAGTTCACTGATCTTGCAGGGAAACTCACTGTCCCACAGCTGGCTTTGTGACTTGTACCACAGATTAAATTGCTTGGTTAGAGGGGAAATCAATTGCTATTTTTACAAAAACTTCACAAAATGCTTGCAATCTACAATCTAATCAAAATCTAAAAGCCCCTTGTAGATTAGTTCTATTGGCTCATTTTGTACTGCTGAATTGATGACATTTCTCACAGAACCGGCACTGCCTCATTTCTTCCAACTAAAATGCCCTGTTTTTCTGATAGTTACTAGGAGTAAATGGGTCCTTGAGAAGTTGTTCATCTTCTGGGTTTCCTTGTGTGCTGGGTTTTTTTTCAGCTTTTTTTTTTTAATACAGTCAAAAGACTTTCTACCTATACATGCCACTCTATTTCTGTTCCTTAGGTCATCTCATACAAAAAAAACAAAATCTATGCCGGTGGATATGAACAGTATTTCACTTAGTAACAAAGAAATTGCTCTCCATCATTTTAAGACACTTAAACGGGCATCAGACATTCAGTCAATAGATATTTATTGAATACATATTAGTATTAAGCAAGCAAACAAATTATGGGAGTTCAATTAAAAAATCCTAATAGAATGGCAAAAAGGTATTTAATTATGTAATCACTTTAACTCATTTATATGTATGTAATAAACATATACAACACATAGAACATAAATAACATTTATAAAATATATACACGATACAAATACATATACATTTCATGTTCCTATCATATATATTTATATATAGTATACATATGGATTTCATATATTTTTGCTTATTTACATACATTTTATATGTGTATGTTTGTAGTCATAAAATACATTATATAAATGTATCTAATATATGTTTACAGATTATACACAATATAAATACACAAATATAAAATATACACGTTTGTATATTGTGAATTTTATCATAAACATGTAATAAAAATGCTACACATGTACTCTATATAAATACACAAATATGATAATACACTTTCATGTGGAAATTTTTAAAATTAATTTTAACTCACAAAACAGAGACAATCATGTCATTCTTCCATGCACTGAATTTGTACACTGTTGTGGCAAAATTATATATCCAAACTTTTTCCTTATACTTAATTGCATTCTTATAAAAGGATTGTTCTGCTAACTATATAAGATTTTAGGGAAGTTATATTTCCCTTGTTCTAGTAAAAAGGTCTTTTGAGCCTAGGATTCAAGTGTTTTTTTAAGGCATTGTCCTATTAAGTCAGGGCAGTTTTCTAGGTATTGCTACTTCTATTACTGGCCTGAGAAGATTTAATTTAGATACTTTAATGTTAAGAGAGTCATAACTTCCTGATTCTGCATTTCAGCATCAGCATTTCATATCAAACTGATTGAATTACAAATGACTGAAGGAAGTGCAGGCATTGTGAGCTGCTATTTGGCATATACTTTTCTTTGAAAGACTTCTTTCCCAGGCAGAAAGAATCCTCAAACAAAGCACTCTGTTCACATTTAGTCTTTTTTTTTTAAGTTCTAAGTTGTCACTTTATTCATTCCTGTAAAATCAATCTTCTCCTGAGATATTCCACGATTTCATGCATTTTTATGGATATTTTTTATTTCACATAACATATTAATAGTACTTCTTTTAAATCCTAGTTTGATAATAAAATATATGAATGAATCAAATAATTTTCTGAAGAATCAGAGTGGTAGTTCAGTGGTAGAATACTGAAGATTTGTAAAACCTTGGATTTAATCCTCAATATTATAAAAAAAGCACAAAATTCTCAATTTTCTGGATAAAAAAATTCTGTATTATCTTATGGCTCTTTACATGTGACCAGCAACATTTGATTGTAAATTGCTTTCTCTCATAAAATACTGTAAATTTTCTAAATGATATCATTTTTTAGGGAAAACCTTCTTAGGAAAAGGTAATGAAGAACTAATATTCCAGAAAAAATGATTAAAATGATTACTCTGTCATCCTCGGGTTATTAATGATTTCTTTATTCCTGTTTCTTTTATAAATGAAAATTCTTGTCTTTACTATTGATCTGAAAGACTGGACTATTGTCATTATGCATGTTGTAAAATGTAGTGCTTCTTCTATAAGTTACTAGGCTTTAAACACACTAGGTATAGCCAATAAATCTCCAGGAAGGAATATCAGTTGTGTATTTAAATCAGATAGATAGGTAATTACTTAGATAACTCACTTTTGTTAACGAAGCTTGAACTCAAGGCTTCACACTCTAAATAGACTTCACCCAGGACTAAGGCATTACATCACACCTACTATCTCGTAACTGTTGATTAATTAATGATGGACTCTCATAGACCTTTCTGCTTAGGCTGGCTTCAAATAATGATTTTGATGGTCTCAGCCTCCTGAATAGCTAGTATGACAGGTGTGAGCAACCAGTGTGCAGCGTGATCTATCATGTCATCACCAGTATTGTTACAATTTTCTTTTTCTTTTTTCTTTTTGCCATAACGGGGCTTGAACTCCGGGCCTGGGCACTGTCCCTGAGTTTCTTTTGATCGAGGCTAGCACTCTACCACTTGAGTGACAACACCAATTCTAGCCTTTTCTCTGTGTGTGGTACTGAGAAGTCAAACCCAGGGCTTCACACATGCCAGGCAAGCACTCTATCACTAATACATATTCCCAGCCCTTGTTAACAATTAGCTTATTAAATCAGTGTTCACTTGAGGAAATAGAAGCCCAAAATACTAAATGCTTTGTCCAAAATCGTATAGGCATTCTTTCCTAAATAGGACAGAAATGAGGTTAGTAACTCAGGCTTCTATCTATTGATATCCACCCTCTCCATCATCTGATAAAGAAGCATCACAGGAAGTCTTTGTTATCTTTGAGTCTGAACATTTTTTCAACCCTAACAACCATTTGAATTGATCACAGATATTATATCATTATCCCACATCACCTTAGAGAAGCACTAGAGAACAACTTTGACCTCCTTTTTTACTTGATAAAGCTTAGTTCATGAAAGGTCTACAACTCTAAGTTCATACAACTAAATCTGAAATCATACAACTCAGAAATTTTAGTGCTTTCATTTATAAAGTGTATCTTGTAGTTCTACAGAAATGTGCTCAGTTCCTTATTTCATATTGCTTTGATTTATTGGTTACTAGAATCCTGGTTCAAACAGAAGAAAATGTGTTCATCTACTTACAGTTTTTGTAAACCCAATTTGTTGTCAAAGCTTTATAGTTCTCTTTTTCTTGTCCTCATCTGTTTGCTAGTTTTTGCTTTTATTTTTGTTTTCATTCTTTGGATAATAGTAAAATTTCAATGACATGTTGCCTATTGTAATAGAAATCATTCTGACTCTCAGGAGTCTTACACTATGTAAAGATGACACAACATAGATTAAAAAGAGTAGATTTTGTAGTCAAAAAGCTTTGACTCTTATCTTCACCATTTTCCAGTTCTGGGATCTTGAGGAATTATTATTTTTTAATTATCAATACCTAGAGTTTTAGTCATAACGATTTTCAGACCTCTAGTGGTACCACATTTTGTGTATGCACACTAAACAGTAGGGACTAATATAAATGACAATATACTTACATTAGATATGTACTATGAAATGCAATGATATGATGACAAGATTTAAAGCATATACATATAAAAGAAAATTTATTGCCATGACGTATTTAGGAAATAGGAAAATAGAAATTTCATAAGCTTAATCCGTAAGCTTTAATTGTGGCCATTGCTTACATTGTTTTAACATATAACAGTGCACATCTTGACTTCTTGCCATTCCAGTGCCATTAAATTAATACTAAACCCAGAAAAGTTAGACTTAAGTTTCCTCATCCATCGCTAAAAAAAAAAAGCAAATAAATAACTTTTTCTTTCTAGTTTACCAAAACTGCACACATAACACACTTTTTCCCCCAAGTCCCTGAACCAATATTACATATGTCAAGAATTCCCAGCCATAAAGTATGACCAATTAAATGAATTTTTGAAGACTATGAATTTTTAAAACTCATATCATAAAATTTCCTTATCATTGTGCTAACATAGATAATACTATGATTTTACAACTTGTAATCTCTGATTCAAATGCCTAGACATTATGACTAGATCTATGCTTATTTTCATTTTACATATTTGCTGTAAGATTTTACTAAATAAATGGTCTCTTGAGCTCTCTCTTTTGAGTATCCCGAACATATTTCCTATTAGTAAGTACCTGGATCTGACCCTGTTTGCCTTTACTGTTCCTCCAGCTGTCTTTCTTACTCTTTACCCCTGGGATTTACCCTGCTCATTTCTACTTTATTACAGTTGTTTCCTCTTTATTATCATCACCTTCAACTCTATACATTGTTAACAGGGACATCCCTTCAGAATCAGCTGGAGAGAAGGACACTGTCTTTCAATTTTCTTTTTTATCCTTCCTTTCTTCCAGAGAAATAAAATTAACCAGAAAGACATTTTACTATACTACTCCCAATGCTATCATGATCATATTTTTCTTCTTTTTTTCCAAAATCAAGTTAAAGTCCCACAAAGCACTTAAGTCTCACAAAGAAAAGATGAGTATCACAATCTTCAAGGTCAAGTAAGTTATAGATGTTTTTAAACATTTTTATTACCATATATTGTTTCACAGCAGGGTTTTCACATTTTTATACATTTTTATGCAGATAGCTGAGACAAAAAATCCTCCATCTTTACTCCAGATTCTTGTATCCTCACTCTTAAAATAATGTGATATCTTATTTTTTTTGAAGGAGCAGTAGATACAATTATTTACTAGTCTACAGCCCTTGGATTTTACAAGTATATCTTCCATTCCTAATGTTTGCTTGCCTGCTTGCTTGCTTACAAATGGGCATTTTAGTTACTGAGCCATCCCACCATACCAGTTTTTGATGGTTATTTTCAAGATGGACTGCCTCAGAATTTTTTGCCTGATTTAAAGATCTCTGAACCTTGGAGATCTATGATTATAGAAATGAGCCACAACCTGACCTGTTTCATTTTGGTGTGCAGACCAGTGATATATTCGTAGCCAAGCACAGTTTCAGGCTACTATTCATCCAATCACTCTTGATGAAAACCTTTGAATTGTTGGTTGTTAACATACAAACACACACACACACAAATTGGAACAGTAGAATATGGTAGAAAGAATCTCTAAATATACAGCTTCTGTTTGGATTTTTCTCCATGTTTCTCAGAAATTTTCTTTAGATAATTTGCTGTTTGAAGAATTGACATCAAAGGAAGTCCTAAACAAATCCCTTCAGAATGGGGTTCTTTACTCGTACTTGAGGCATGTTGTTCACACATTGTCTGCCCCACCTTTTAGGAGGGGAGCCTTCCTCCCTTGGGATTGGTCTTGAACTGAAAAGATCCTTTATGGAAACCCTATTGAACTAACATGATGCTAAAGCCATGTCTTTCAGCATTACATAAATCTGTTTATCTTTCCACATTATTTTTCTAGGGCTGTGGATATGAAGAACCACATATTAGTGGCTTAAAATGAAAGAAATTTATTACCTCAGAGATTGAGAGACTAGGAGACCCAGAGACTTTCAGAAGTTTGAAATCAATTGCCCCAGGAATGTATTCTTCTTGCTTGCCTGGTATTTATTAGGTTGCCTGTGTAGGAATTCATCTTTCATCCTCTTCTCTTTACACAAAGTATTTCCTTCTCTGTCTTTTTTTTTTTTTTTGTATTCCCTTGGTAGTCTCCTGCTAAAGACATCTGTATATTGGCTAAAGTTATCACCTTATTCACAGTGTTTATTTTAGCTCAACTTAAATGTCTCATCAACAAACTTGTTTTTAATTAGGTCACATTTTGCACTAATACCTTTTTAAATGTCAATGTAACAGCTTCATAGAGTTATACACTCTATAGTAATTTAATTACTATTATATCTTACCATTTGTCTAAAGTATCACAGGTATTTTAGACATACATTGATTTATCATATATTCCTTAGATCTAAAAAGCAGATAAGAAATCTAAACTACTTATAAATATAGCCCAACATTTAAAAAAAATCTCTAAGAAAAAATGTTGGAAATGGTATTTATGTCATTTATTTATTTTTATTTTTATTTGCGATCTATTTTCTATTTGTGTAATTTAATCATTCTCATAAAGAGATCTGATTTGGATAATACATTTTATGTTTCATCTGATAAACACTCACGAGCAGTTTAATACTATTTTATGCTTATTATTTATTTTATATTTCCAATTTTTCTTGTTATTACTTGTGCTTATCTGATTAAGTTGCTATGATTTCTTTTTTTCTGTGATTTTCTATTTTTCAATTTTAGCAGTAGTTAATATAAATGATGCTCTTTACCAGGCATTGAACAAATGAAATAGAATTTTCTTCTATTATAGCAGGACACGATATCCATTCTTTAACTGTTCCCTCATTAAGAAAATGAAAACTTCTGAATTCTTGTACACCTTCAAAATCTTCCCAATAGCCTCAGAAAATAACAATAATATATATTATAGAATATTATCTTTAGTCTAAGAATTGTTCTCTGTGCTTTGTATATGAAAACACTCAATTGTTATTCTCTATGAGATGAACTCTATTAAAAACTCATTCTAAAAGTAACACTTGCTTGAAACTGGTTTTTTTCTGCTGTTTGTTCATAAATATATTTTAAGTACTAAAACATTGAAGGTTATATGATAAGGATTCAATAAATATATGTTTGGCCAATGTATCTACAATCATATGAGAAGAATGGTAGAGCAGAGTACTTAAGCCATTTATTCTAATTTCATCAACTATTGGTCAAACCTAGGTTGAAAATTAGATAATTTGATTTCAGAGTCTATGTCCTTATCAAAGCATTTGGAATAATTTTTAATTTTCTTTTTTATCTCATTCCTATGAATCCCAAGATTTCTCAAGACAGTTAAGAAAAGTAATTACTTTTATTTCTGAATATTCTCTTTCAGAAAACCATTTTTCAACACATAATATTAAATATCTTAGAGAACAAATTAGTGTCATGATGCTTCCTAGGATGTTCTGCTTTCTTGTGTGCACGTAAAGGCTTGATTGAAGTGTACGGTTTGGGTGGTGGGGTTGGAGTTTACTTTATACATCAAGAGGCATTGCATTATTTGCCTCATCTCCCAGTTGTCTCCTTATTTATGTCCAGGCTGACTTTTCATGCGTTCATTGCTCTGCTATCACTGTCATGGCTATTAATAAGCTTCTATGTCAAATTTCATGGCCCTTCTTTCTCTCATCCTTCTAAACCTTTAAGATTCCTTAACAGCTGTAAATGCATGCTTTATTGAAATATTATTTTTCTTTAGTCACTTTAGCATCACAGTTTTCTTTCTATTTCCCTTGCATACATTTAGGGTCTGTGGCTAGTCTCCATTTTATTTACCATTACAGTATTTCAGAGTCATTTGTAAGCATTCTTTTCTAGTTTGGTTTATATAATCACAATTGATAATAATGTAATCTTGATATCTATAGTATACATTTAACTTAGTATAATCATTTAACCACCTTGTTCTCAAATTTCAAAACACTAAACTGCTTATTTGATATTGGTCCAAAATATAATGTTTACATTCCAAATATATACAAAATGGAACTTTTTAAATTTTATTTGTGAACATACTGTACAGAGGGGTTACAATTACATGGGCAGGATAATGCATACATTTCTTACCAAGCATTGCAGCCTCCTCCTTTGTTTAC
>NW_012267309.1:8431500-8455945 GCF_000151885.1 Dipodomys ordii | reverse complement strand
AGTTCTTGATTTTTGCCATTTTAACTGGAGTGAGGTGGTATCTCAATGTTGTTTTGATTTGCATTTCTTTTATGGCTAGGGATGTTGAGCATTTCTCCATGTGTCTATTGGCCATCCTTCTTTCTTCTTCAGAGAAATTTCTCTTTAAGTCATTTAGCCCACTTATTTATTGGGCAGTTGTTTCTTTGAGGATTTGTTGTTGGGGGATTTAATTTTACAAAATGGAACTTTTTATTTCCATCTATCCATAACCTACAAATGTGGGCCTTTCCAAAGCAGTTGGTAAACTTGGTTTCAAATAGTGTTTGATTAATTTTACTCATTAACTATAGCTTATCTTACCAGCAAGTTGTTTAAAATTATTTAGAACATCCCTTTTCTATTTAGAACATCCCTTTTCTAATCTAAGTCTCCTCTAAAAGTATTCAAGTCTAAGTTTATATCTTTTCCTACATGAACTAAAAGAATAACGATCTCATTGTTACAATGAGACATTATGTTGAAAATGAACTTTACAACTTGCAGGAGTGGGGGTGGGGGTGGGGGGCAGGAGGAGTTGAGGAGGTAGGGAGGGAAGGGATGGTAGGGGAAAAACAAAGGAGGAGATAACAATGCTCTATAGGAAATGTACTCATTACCTTACTCATGTAACTGTAACCCCTCTGTACAGTATTTTTACAATAAAAAACATAAAAATCTAAACATAAATGAAAAAATGAAAAAAAGAATAATGATCCTTTTGCTTTCTTGCTTCTGTGGAAGGCAGTCTCTATCCAGCAACAAAACTAATATGTTAAAATCATAAATGAGATTATTCAAAGCCCTATTTTATAAAATTACACTTTATCATAATCACAAATTTACTTACATAACATAACCATATATAAATTCTTCTCTCCTACTAACTCATAAGTGTATCATAGTCTTCCTTCAAACAATAGCTTCTGCACTGGGAAGGAGGCTCAGTGGTAGAGTGCTTGCTTTGCATGCATAAGGCCCTGGGTTCGACTCCTCATCACTACATAAGCAGAAAAAGCCAAAAGTGTCACTGTGGCTCAAGTGGTAGAGCACTAGCCTTGAGCTGAAGAGCTAAGGGATAGCGCCCCGGCCCCAAGTTCAGGCCCCACGACTGACAAAAAAAAGAAAAAACAACCAAAAACAAAAAAACAATAGCTTCTCTGTGTCCTAAATCCTGGTTCCTTTTCACTGATGATGATTCCCTTTTATTGTTTAGGTATCAGATTATATTCATCCTTCTCAAGAATTACTTTCTATTTTGGAGCCTCTTTATTAGCTTATGATGTACATCTTCTCCTTGTCGTACATCATAATCTTAATTATCTAGTAATATGTCTGTATATTTCAGTGTTTTCTCTACTTCTCTCTAAATGTAAGAGATTTTGCTTTTATTTCTTATTGCTATGTTATCTGCAGTACTTAACAGACTGGACAAAACATGTGTGTAAGTGAATACAGAGAGACATTATATTTCTGGCCTCAAAGTCTTTTTTAAAACACTGAAGTAAACTTCACACGAAGCATAAAAATACTTTTTATACAAATTGAGGTATCTGGGAGCAGGAAAGATTCAAACTCTCCTTGGAATTTTAGGAGCAGTCACTGAGGGTAAGCAAGGACTTTAGTAGTCTCCTGGTAATGGACAAACACTAGGCCCGAAGAGATGATTGAGAACATGATAAAAAAGAAAGACCAAAATAAGAACAAGATAAGAAAAAGATTTTTAAGAAAGAACAGTATAAAAAAGAATGCCTGGAGCCAGTCGCTCATGCCTGTAGTTATAACTACTCATGAGGCTAAGGATAGTGGTTGGAAGGCATCTTTGAGCAAAACAGCACAGGGACAGTGCCCAGGCCCTGAGTTCAAACCGCATAACTGACCCCCACTCAAGCAAAAAGAAGAAAAAAAACTTAACTGTAGCAAAGTATCAAACAAATGATATAAGAATGACTTAACAGTTTGAGAAGTGAGAAATAGGGTGAAAAAGAAAACTTCCTCTGAAGAAGAGAAAATCATGAAAGTTTTGTCTTTAAAACTGGATTAGCAGTTAAAAGTTTGAGCCCGACTGTGCATGCTAAACTTCAAGAATAAAAAATTATTTCTACCATGTTTCTTACGGGTATAACTTTACCTTCAAAAAAACTTTCAAGTGCACTGGCATACTCCCTGATTGCTAATTTAATTCACTTTCTATTATACTACAGTGTTATTGTCCATACATCTATTATTTATTTATTTATTTACTTAATTTTTGTCAGTTGTGGGGCTTAAACTCTGGGCCTGGGTGCTGTCCCTCAGCTCTTCAGCTCAAGGCTAACGCTCTACAACTTGAGCCACAGTGCCACTTGCATTTTTCTGAGTGGTTTATTGGAGATAAGAATCTCAAGGGCTTTCCTGCCTGAGCTGGCTTTGAACTGTGATCCTCAGATGTCAGCTTTCTGAGTAGCTAGGATTATAGGTATAAACCACCAGTGCCCAGCTTCATACATCTACTGTAGTATGTCATTAGTGTCCATAAATTGCTTGCCAACATTAACTATGTGACATATTTCAATGTAACTCACAATTTTGTAAATGAAAAAAAAAAGAATGTTCAACTACAAAAGAAATGCGTGGGAAACTTGATCAGAGAAGAAGCTAGTGAAAAATCAAGGCAAATTAAGTGTGGAAGATAAATATTGAAACCATATTCTCTATATCCAAAAGCCATCAATGAAGATCTATTTAGAAATGTAATAGCTTAAATTACATTGAAAGAGATGTTTGTATAATTAATTGAAGGAGATAAATGAGGTATCAATTCAGAGAAGGCAAAATGACATAGTTGTCAAAGTATCTACATCACCAAATAATGTCATCATTCTGTGAAGTGCAGAGTTTGGTGATAGATTAGTAAAACATCAAAAAAGTGTATTGATGTGATATGTCTGTTGGTCCCTTGGACAAGTCAATCAGATTTCCAAAACTAAAATAATACAACAGAAAGTATAATATGGTGACAATGTCTTATAGTTCCATGAGTTACTATCCCCAAACAGAAATAGACTATCCTTTTTAGAATAGGTACCAATAATTAAGTTTGAGGTTCTAAATTTTCTAATAACTAAAATAATATAGATCAAATTACAAATTATATAATTATCATTATTGATACTTATTTGCAAAACTTTTATTGGGTTCATATAATTTCTCTTGCAAATTTCTACACAGTCCAGCAAATATAGAATTTGGAGAGTATTTCCAAAGAACAAAGATGATTCAGGTGAAAATTGAAATCAACTTGCTGAAAATGATGGAATGAGAATCTCAAAGGGGCTGACGGGAGCCATAAAAAAGAAGTTAAATGCTCATCTAAGCATTTATACAGGGTCAGAACTTCCTGTCCATAGTAAGGAACTGTGACCTCATTTTTGTGATTATTTAAATAAGTAAAAACAAGAATACAGTATTATCATATTGTAATTTTTTTGTAGCTTGGGAAATGAATCCAGTGTATCACACATGTACTAGTCAAGCCCTTGAACTAATGTTCCAGCTCCTCTGTTTATATTTCTGTGTTTTTGTTTTTTGCTGTTTTTTTTTTTTGAGGGAGAGTCTCACTACCTTTTGCTGGCCGATCTTAAAACCTTGAAATCATGATTTTCCTGCTTTCTACTACAGAGTTGCTAAGAATATAGGCATAGGCTCTCAAGTCCATCTGGAGTTCTTCATATAATGTAATCTATCACTGTTCTTCCTGCAACATTAAGTTATGACACACACCATAATAAAGCATTTTTACTGTTCTCTTAATCTAGTATTTGGGACTTGTTAAAATCTAGCCAATTTTTATTTATTTATCTATCTATCTATTTATTTTGACTTCAGGACCTGGGCATTGTCTATAAGCTTTTTTCTCTAGACTAGAATTCTATCACTAGGAGCCACAGCACTGCTTCTGGTTTTCTGGTGTTTAATTGGAGATAAGAGCCTCGTTGACTTTCCTGTATGGACTGGCTTCCAACCAGGATCTTCAGATCTCAGCCTCCTGAGTAGCTAAGATTACAGCTATGACCACCAGTGCTCAGACCCAGTTATATTTCTTTTTCTTTTTTAATTTTATTTCATTGTAAAGGTCATGTACAGAGGGGTTACAGTTATGTAATGAAATTAACGAGTATATTTCTTTTCCAGCAGTATTTCCCCTTGTATTCTCCTGCTTTTCCTCCCTGCCTCACTCACCCCCCCCCAACAAGCTGTAAAGTTCATTTACAACATAGTGTCTAGTGATTATTGTTGCATTGGTTCACCTTTTGTCCTACCATTTCTGTGATTCCTTTTCTTTCCCTAAATCAGATAAACATGTATAAGACAAATTTCACAGAAATCAAAAACAATGACACAAGGAAATAGACCAAAAGGGAAAAAAGAAGGAAAAGAAGAAAAACTGCAAACAATACACTAAAAGAAACTCTTGTTTTCATTTCTTGGATTTTATTGGGATAAGCATTATTTTGTATGGTCACATGCATATAGCTATTGACTATTGGGATCCTCTGCTAAGTATATCCTAGGCATATTCTATGCCTCCATCAGAAAGAATGACATTGACCCATTTGTAACTCAATGGAAAAGACTTGGAAATAATTATATTATGCAAAGTAAGCCAGACCCAAAGAAACAGGCTGTGTGGTTTTCCTGGATATATTTCTTAATCAGGCATTTAAACCTACATTCCAACCATTATAGTTATTCAGTGTTCTCACACTCTGGGTCAGTAAGTACCAACTCTTAATCACCCCTAGGGCCAGGTAAAAAACAAAGACAATCTCTGTGCACTGAGAAACTACCCCAATTAATAGGAATCCTGCAAAACCAAGTTC
Source organism: Dipodomys ordii (assembly GCF_000151885.1). Taxonomy (NCBI): domain Eukaryota; kingdom Metazoa; phylum Chordata; class Mammalia; order Rodentia; family Heteromyidae; genus Dipodomys; species Dipodomys ordii. The sequence goes on along the minus strand of NW_012267309.1, from coordinate 8,451,065 downwards.
ATCCTACTTGTCATATGTAATATTCAGCCTCTAAGTTACAGCTTGTCTGAAGTTACAGTGTTCCTATCTGGCAGAATTCTCTATTCTGGAGCTATAAGAAACAAGAAGTTCTGCTTTTCATGTATTTCAACGTCATTGTTAAGTCTCACCATTAAAAAAATAGGAACTCAAAGTGCATTTCTGCAATTAATATATTCCTCAGCATGTATCTTCAGTCATTATAATCTAAAAGCCAAATGGAAGTCCTCATCTTCTAACATCCTATTTTGAAGTTATATAGATTTCCAAAGTAGATAGAGACTGATTTTTCTAGAGTAAATCAGAATTACCTTCCCTATATTAACATTCCGACTCTCTAGACATCACTACCCAAGATCAATCTTGAATGGTGTTTAGGATACCCACACTGTATAAGGACCCTCGATAGAATTCTTGTATGGTGTTCCCTGTTGGTCCCTGCAGATTTCAATTACTTTCTTCTTAGTGCACAGATACAACTTTATAAGATTTCCTTTAAAGATTTTGCCCAGTATTTTCAGATACCAGTTTCTTGTTTCTTTGTCATTCTTTTCTTTTTTCTTTCATTATCTTTTCAGAATACTTAGTTCTGTTCAAGTCAGTTGGATAAGCATCCTAAAACAGTGTATTTTACAAAATAAAAAAAGGAGAGTGAAGGCCCAACTGTTCTACAACAGGCTGGTCAAGCCCTTCTCCAGGAACAGGGCCAGTACTGTGTGGCATTCCAATTATAGAACAGAATTAGACATTTTACAGGAGAAAAGCAAACCCAAGAGGGGGCCTTATGGATCTGTTAACTTAAAACCATTGAAATGTGACTGGTTGAAACGCAACTTGCCTTGCACCTGGATTTATACATGTGGCAATAATAGTATGCTGTTTAGACTATTGATAGGATCATAATATTTTCATTGTCTATTTGTTTATATTTATCTTCAAGTAGTTGTATAAATGGATTTTGATTTATCATGTCACTTTATGAGTAAAATTCATCACGATCAATGTCACAACTTCCATTATTGTCCCCATCTCTCCCAATCTCAAATATACCCTCAAATTACTTGGCTCCATTTTTACCTATGGACATTGAATATTATGGCTGCATGTATCTGCCTCTCCTTTCCCCATTCAAGTACCCCATTTTTCTAAAGCTTCCCTCTCTTCAAACAAAACATGCTTCAGATTCCAGATATTAATTTACTTTATGATGTCTAGGGATACATGTCTCCAGTAAAACATACAGCAAATAAGTTACTTTTAATCTTTAATAAACAGTACTTTATCTCAAGTTGAAGTCATTGATATTTATAATAAATGTATATAATATATTACATGTCACATGTATATTGAATTTTTGTTTCTTTTTATCTTTCAATGTAAATAAATTTATGTTTAGCTCTACAAATAATGGTTATTTCACTTGAGGCTTTCTGAAATAGATTCTCCATATTGTAAACAAAAAAAAGTAGAAATACAAAAATAATAAGTATACACAAGTAGTTTTGAATTGTTTCCAATGAAATAGTGGCAATAAAGTATCCTGTATGTAATACTGAATTTGTCGAGCACATCTCAGCTTTTGTGGTTGCAAAACTCAATAAAAAACTTTATTCCTTGCCAGCTGGCTTCTGTTCCTAAGAAAACTTATTTTAATGTGCTGTTGTCTACACAAAATCATTTTTAATGCACCCTAAAGTCCACTCTTATCACAAGCTTCATTCCTAAGCTTGTTGTATTTGAACTACAGGCTCAAGAGATAATAAAAGAGAATGAGTAATACAGACACACAATGAAAGATCGAGATCTGTTTTGTTTGTAAATTGTGCCCTGTTTGGCTGAAGCTGATATTTATGATTGCTTTAGGTATAGATTTATGTGTAATAGAAAGGGAGACATGTAGGAATAGGTTAGTGGGAGAACATATTTTCTATTTTTAATTACTAATCTGCATTTCTATATCTAATATTTTAAATACTTTGCATGGCTATATGACACCAAATTTTTTGACACTTTATAAATGTAAGCATACCTATCTCTGCTGTATGGATATTTTTCAGAAGTAGATATTCTAAACACTCTCTCATTCATAGTAACTTTCTTTTCTCCTGAGAAATAGTCACAAATGTATTTCTATATTAGCTTATTAGTCAATTACTTTATTTCTAAGAAAGGATCCTAAGTAATAATAAAATCTAAAAATGTTATGTAAACAACAGACCTTGAAAGTCAGGCACCAAAACTCTCTTTAATAAGAACTTACAGTTTGGAAAATTACAGTGGAGGTCATAGTAAAATTTTAGCTCTGACCTTCATTAAAGGAAAGACTTGGAAAAAATATATTAAGTGAAGTAAGCCAGGCCCAAAGAAACATAGGACCCATGGTTTCCCTTATTTGCAATAACTAGGATATGTCTGAGACAAGCAGAAAAGGTCAGATAAGTTGATGTTAGGTGAAATGAACCCCAAGATAAGTATTCAAATGTTTTTGTTTTCATGCGATTGTTTCTAACATATTTATAAGATGATTTCTTTGTTGCTTGTATGTCCCTCCCCCATGGTATAACCCCTGCTTTCACTGTATTTGATGTTGGTATAATTTGTGGAGGGGAAGGGAAAAAACAAATCATTTAAATAGGGATACAGATGGACCCATTGCAACAATGAGATGTACAAATCATTATGTCGAAAAACGAACTTTACAACTTCGGAGGAAGGGTAGGGGAAGGGGGAGAAGAGGGAGGATGGGAAGGGAAGGGAAGGGGAAACAAAGGAGGAGGCAACAATGCTTGATAAGAAATGTACTCATTATCTTGCCCATGTAATTGTAACCCCTCTGTATGGTATTTTCACAACAGAAAAAAAAAAAAAAAGAAAAAAAAGACTTCTAAGCTTTAGGACTTTGTGATTCACCTTTGACAGAAATTCCTTTCTGTTGTGATTCACTCATGGAGACAATTGTGTAAAACCATCTTCAGTATTCAGACATAGCTACGGTCCCTCTTTGGATATTTTTTTTTGTTCTTATGCTAAGCTGCACTACAGAGGAAATTTGAACTTAGTATCTGTCTTCAGTGCTCTATGCACAAGTGTTTTCTCTCACATGTCTTCCATGAGTAACCCAAAAATGATTCAAGAGGACAATGTTATCTATATAAAAGAACTCTAAAGGATAAAAATACTACATAGATGATTTGAGCTGATCATTTTATTGATTGAGAATATGATACAGAGACACAAGTCAGAAGAATCAAAATATAATTTGTGTAATAAGTGGAGATGTCAATGGATAGATATGGAAGCAGATGGAATGTGTAGGCTTTTCGGAGGCATCTAAGACTACAGGGTCACCAGAACTTCTGAAGCTATTGCATCTAGTCTGACTATAAACTCTTATTAAAGGTTCCACATACTTTTCAATTGCCTTATTTTTTCCACTTAAATGGGCCTTATAATTTCTTCAGTGGAAATATATTCCTTTCAGAAATCCCTTTTGTAAGACTGTACAACATTATCATCTTTCATGGTGACAGAAATCAGACTATTTCTGTTTTATTCTGTATAGATATTCATGGTGAAAGATAATTTGACTCTCAGTACATTGAATTAAGAGGCAGTGAATAGATGAATGATCCTAAAATATCATTGATTGCAAACTACAACTTTTTGCAAAAAAAGTACTTAATGAATTCACAGTTAATAACATTTTGAACTACAAAGACATACACAGACATATGCACATATACTTTATCTTGTATTTTTTAAATACTTTTAACATTTGAAAGGATAGAGATGTTTCTCATAGTTATATAAAGCATGAAACACATTTACTTATTCATGTCCAAAAACTTTTCTAGTAAAGAAGTGTGTGTTTTCTTTTCCAAATAAACGTGACTATTATTATATAATCTCATACCACCAGGTTTTATTTATTATTCCATTTTTTATTTCCTATTTTGTTAGCTCTAAGTTACAGAGAAATTGTGTCAGGTGTCTGCTTATGGAGGTTTGTCTAGGCTTCAACAAATCTCTTTTTTCTCCCATGAAGTTTTCTCTGGTTAATATATCTTGCAAGTTTTTAATATGTCCTTATGATTTGTCTGGAGAGAAGCTTGAACAGTGCTTGACCTCACATACATCCCTAAATGACTACTGATTTAAAGTGGCAAACTAAATTTTCCCCATTAGCATGAATCATGTTTTTAATATAATATACCAATAAAAAGAAATTATTTCAAAGGAAACAATTTCATCACTGGCTCTACAGAAGTAAATGAAATACAAATATCAGGGTACCATTCTTGGTTATATAACAAGTGTCTCACAAATACATGTGTATATATATTTTAAATCTTACACTACATATTTTACAGTTTTTTAAATACAATTTAATTCCATATTACTATCTATACACTTTTGCCTTTGTAATTATTTTTATTCTGGAGAAACATTCATTATTGTTAGCAGTGACATTCCTCTGTTGAAACCATTGCTTTGCATATTATCTATGTAAAGAACTCAGATGAGCTGGGTGCCAGCGGCTCATGCCTGTAATCCCAGATACTCAGGAGGCTGACATCTGAGGATCACAGTTCAAAGCCAGTCCAGGAAGCAAAGTCCGTGAGACTCTTATCCAATTGATCACCAGAAAGCTGGAAGTGGCGCTGTGGCTCAAGTGGTAGAGCACTCACTTTGAGCTGAAGAGCTGAGGGACAGTTCCTAGGCCGAGTTCAAGCCCCATGACCGACCAAAAAATAAAAATACAAAACAAAAGAACTTGGCTGGTTGATATAACTATGGAGGCTTACCCCAGTACACAGAAGCTATTCTGATCTCTATAAAGTCTCCACATCTCTGATGAAATGAGTAACTTAGCTGTACCCAGAATGCATTCAATAGTCTTTATTCACCAAATTCCTATTGGCCATCCACTTGTTAAAACATGAATAAAAATTGTCAGGTTTCATTGCAATTACTTGTTATTTTATTTAACTATTTTTATTACTATAAATTTTCCTTTTACTTCCAGTACCATGGATAAATTTTACAATAATGATTTGAAAGAATAGCTTACTCAATAATTATATATTCTTTACAATGAATATGACATTGGCTTTTTTAGTTTGTGGATAGGTTTGCATAATTCTATATTTGTCCTTAAATCCAACACTCCTAACTTATCATATACTTGCAGTATTTATTTTATTTCTCTAAGTAACCAAGTCTTTTGCTTGGTATATATTTCAGTATTTTTCTAATTATGTGAAAATTTAAAATAAAAACAAATAATTACAAAAGTACTTATTGAGTTAATACATAGTAACTAGTCACTGCACTAATTAATTTATATATTCTTGGTAATTTAGGTACAGAACAAGTTTGTAATTCAAGTATAAAAATGCAGAGTAAAGCCAGGAGCCGATGTCTCATGCCTGTTATCTTAGCTACTCAGGAGGTTGAGATCTGAGGATCACGGTTCAAAGCCAGCCTAGGCAGGAATGTCTGTGAGACTCTTATCTCCAATAAACCAGAAAACCGGAAGTGGAGCTGTGGCTCAAGTAGTAGAGTGCCTGCCTGTTGCTAATAGAGCTCGAGGACAGTGCCCAGGCTCCGAGTTTAAGCCTCATGACCGACTCCCTCAAAAATAATATGCAGAGTAAGTAATGTATTAAGAACTATGTTGTTTTAAAATATAGTCAAGATTTGAGCTGCACCTGCTTATTCTAAATTCTTTACTTTTAAATGTGATATTATCTGGTTCTAATAAGTACAAACTGAAGTTCAAATCATTCTTTATAATCTTCTTATGTAAGAGCTTTATGAAAAATAATGCATGACTTCATCCTTTTCCAAATAATTAGGAGGTTCTCTCTCTCAGTCTCTGTCTCTGTCTGTCTGTCTGTCTGTCTGTCTCTCTCTCTCTCTGTCTCTCTAGGATAAGATGTTTTAATGATTACAGTACAACAGCAATACAGCATCACCTTTAATCTCAGACTTGACTGTGATTAGTCAGTCTTAGAATCAGCAATGCAGCATGATGCATAATTCACAAAAAGGCCCAAAACCATTAGCCAGACTTTAACCTCTCTGTGATTATTTTTCCTTCCTATGTAGATTTCATTTGTTCGACTTACATGCCATCCAATAATATTAAAAATTAACATATATGCTATAGCAGACATTTACATAATAATTGTAGAATAGGTTGATTAAAAAATACTTCAGTTTAGAAAAGTATCTGAGATTGTTTTAAAGTTATATCTATAACTAAACTGAATTTCCAAAATCAATGCATTGTTCTTACCTTATTGAAAGACATTATTTTTAAATAATTTTCTATAAAAATAGAAAATATATACATCTATGTCCAAAATATATTCTCTCTAGTTGAATTGTAAAACAATTGTGATAAAATCTAGTATTGATGGGACAAAGAAGTAAAAAAATGGAAAGATATTGTTAGCGATCTGGCTACTTTTGATATCTTGAGTGTAAAGCCATTTATTATTTGATTTGGCAAAACTTTGTATGCTCTCTTAGACTATAAACTTACTGAAGGAAATTACTATTTGGCATATTTAAAAATCCCTTTTGTTGCTGGGAAGGTGGTAGAGTGCTTTCCTTGCATGCATGAGGCCCTGGTTCAATTCCTCAGTACCACATAAGCTGTAAATAAGTGGCCCTGTGCCTCAAGCGGTAGGGCACTGGCCTTGAGCTGAAGAGCTGAGGGACAGCACCCAGGACCAGAGTTCAGCCCCATGACTGACCAAAAATAAATCCCTTCTGGAGCATACAAATAGAGAGTCTCTAATTGATACAGACAAAAGTTCTTATTACAGAGAGGAAAATATAGCCATTAAATTAACTTATTAGAAAGTGTTTGAAAATAATTTATTAATAAAAATAATGGTTTTAATACATTATCCAATTTTATAAACATAGCAGAGTATTTAAATCTAATCATTTTTGCACTGCTTAACAATTACATCCAAACATTTACTTTTTAATTTTCAGTATTTTGTTGATAGCAAAATTTAATTGTACAGAAAAGCCTAATAGAACTATTTTAATAATACATACAATGTACTTTGATCAAATTTACACCTTCTATTATGATTTAATAGTTCTTCAATATTTTTTCACAATTTTATCAAGTTTGATTATTCCATTTTTATATGTGCATTTGCAGTACTTAGTCATATTCATCCTCATCTCTTTCCTTCTGTCCTTCACCCTCCATACCCCAAAATATTCTTTTGTTTATACATTTATCTCTTTTTTAAAATTAAGTCTAGATTCACATATGTTAGAAACACATATGTGTTTCTCCATGTGGTTTATTTTGCTTACATGATGATTTCTGTTGCATCAATTTTCAAACAAATGACAAAACTTCATTCTTTTAATGTCCAAATACCACTTCATATGGTAAATAGACTACATTTTCTTTTCCAGTTGAGGCTGATTTCACAGTTTGGCTACTGTGAAGCTGTCCACAACTGTGTGAAACTATATTGTAAATTGACTTATGCCCTATTGGATACATGACCAGGTGTTGTATAGTAGGATCATATGAAAGCCCCAATTTTTAATTTTTGAAGAACCTCCATACTGATTTCAAAAATACTGTACTAATTGATTCCTCACCAATAGTACTTATATTCACTTTCAATCTTTAATGTCTAATACATCGATCTAGGTTATCTTCAAATTATGATATTCTGCTTCCATTTGAACCAATATACTGGAGAAATTTTCAGTTGCTTTATTTATTTATTTGTTTGTTTGTTTGTTGCCTGTCCTAAGGCTTGGACTGCACCTGGGTGCCATCCTTGAGAAACTTCCTATTCAAGGCTAGTGCCATAGCACCACTTCTGGCTTTTTCTGAGTAATTACTTGGAGATAAGAGTCTCATGAAGTTTCCTGCATGGGTTGGCTTCCAACCATGATCCTCAGATATCAACCTCCTGAGTAGCTAGGATTACAGCACCCGACTCTAGTTTCACTTTTAATGGATAATATGGCTAAAGTAAAGAAAAATAGAAAACAAATAGAAATAAAGAAACATTTCCAGCTCCCCAAGTAAGAAATCTGTTATTAAAGGCTCCACAAATGTAATTTGTTTATTGTTTTGTTTATAATTTGGCTTCTAAGTTTTTTTACTTCTAGAATTTTATTTTTTCCTTTTCCTTTCAGAATTTAGTGATTTAATCTTTCACCACCTTCATTGACTTCTCTGTTTCATTTGGCTATTTATTTTAATTTTCTTAGAATTCATCTAAGCATTTATTCAAGTACTCTTGAATTTTATTGATTATACTTATAAACATCTGGAATTTGTCTGCAATGTCATCCACTTAATCACAGGTCATATTTCTTACTATAACAATGTTGAATTGTGGAAGAGTCAGGTTGCCTTGTGTTTTGTATGTTGCTTGATGAAGCCATAGCTTAGTGAACTGTAGGACTTAGTAATTTGGAGGAGAAAAAAATTTCACTCGGTTTTGACATGAGTAAATTTTGATCATCACTTCTTTCTTCTTACTCGTCTTTTTGCTTCCTATCCACCCTCCTGTGAGCAGCTTTGCTTTGCTAACAATCTCTTCAGCATGATGAGCTGGCTTGCCACAGTCCATAGTGATAGTATCAAGTAGTTATGGAGTGAAACCTCCAGAAAATGAGCCAAAATGAAATTGTCTTCCTTTAAATTGCTTATCTTTGGCACTTTACCACAATTGAGAAAAATGGAGTGACATACACCTGCTAATTTCAAATATCAGGAAATTTAATCCTGGATCCATGAAATCCTTTGTGTTCCAGCTTATAAAAGGTAAAAGAATAGTTAGGGTAAGAAGGTATAATCCTTTTTCTATTTCAGAATTGGGAACTTTTTAAACTTTGTTATGAACTGAACTGAGTATATTTCTTTCTATTAGAATTCCACACAATTAAAAAGTACAATAATACAAGTGAATGTATTGGCTAATTGTTTTTTAAATCATTTTAAGTAGATTTAATTCTTAGTAAAAAACTTCCAATTTATCATAGATCATTCTGTCTTCTTTCATATTATGTCATGCCACGTTTTAATGGATTTGGATTTTTAATAAGTTTGGTAAAAAAAGAAAAGTGTTGCTATTTATGCTTACATCTATTAAATCAGGGCTGTAGGACACTGTCATCTTGGTTTTCCCCATTCTGTGCATTTGTGTCACAAAGAAGTCAATTACGAGACATCAGAGGCTGTGATTTATATTCCTCTTCCCAGCTCTGCAGCTCTTTTCTAGGACAGCTATACCTTCTGAGGTGAGCTTTTCTATTGATAAATGGGCTGACACTTCAAGCGTTGTTTCTATGGCTATATAACTCCATCTCCTTGGGGCATGTCCAATCTCTGATGTTCTGAAGCCATTAAAAAATAGGAGGTCTTTTGTTGTCCTCATAAAAGGAACAATAGAATATCTCCTCCCTTTTTGGTCAGTTTTCAAGGCAAGCTTGTTATGTCTCAACATTTAACAGGGATTTTATTTTAAGATAATTCTTTCTTCATATTTTCCTCATACTCAAATAAATCTCCTAGGAAGAAGTTTCAGCTAAAAGAAAATTCCTCAGACAAGCAGCAACTAGTCATCCTGGACTCAAAGTAAAGAAAAATTCTGAAAAAAAAGCATTCTATATAGCACTTGTCTAATCCTTCCTAGAACAGCATCTGAATTTAAGAAAGACACTCATAGCTCCAAACTGAAAGTAGGAATATCCTCTAAAATATACCTTTATGCTATTTATTTCTTATTAAAAGAATGTTAATTTGGATTAAAGAAATACTGCTTTTTTCTCATGCAACTTCCGAAGAATACACATACATGCACAGTGTACAAGGAATTCTTTCAAGTCATGAATTTTAAAAAGAATTTCCTCAGAGAGATGAGAACAGATTTATAACCAGCTGGTGCCAGGCTATATTTGGCATATGGAACCTAGATTTAGTTATCATCTCCAAAGTCCATGAATACCATTCGAACAGCATACTGTGCATGTAAGACAAATGGTTGGGGAATTCCTTTAAGCAGTCTCCAGGTGATGAGCACAAGGTCAAATGCCACCACAGTGTGCTGCAGTTCCTGAAGTCTGAATTGTTAACTAGATTCTAGGAGGTAGCCAGAGCTGTCAGGACTGCGGGGAAGCCAGTAGTGGTTTGAAAAATGTAAGGCAGCAGGTTGTTTTACTAAATTTTGGGTATGCTGTGTAGGCACATGGTTGGTTTGAATAGAAATATGTCGGAGATGTTAGGTTCTGAGAACCAGACTGCTAGGGTAGAATGAGTGCTTGTCATCCTCCTCAGAATCAGGCACAAACATTTTTTATGTCTTGGTTCTTAAAGAGGTCTCTGTGCTGGTTGCTGAATAGCTACAGTCTCTCTGTGTCAGGATTTTAATTACACCAGGATCTTTTTGTACCTCCTACTTCTGTAGACTTTACCATGAAGAAAACCAATTCCTTTCTACACTCTGGTAGGAAATTTCTGATGATTCAAACATAACTTCTGTAGTAAATCCTAAACCTACCCAGCTCTGCCTTTGCCCCACTTTGCAGAAAAGTTTTCTATTACCAAGTTCTTAATTGCATCTCAATTCATCACTCACCAGGCAAGGGGCAAGCCTCTAATCTACACAGGACTAATCCAAGTATCTCATTCTGTTTAGAAACCCAGGAAATTCAGTCCAGTCCTCACTATTAAAATCTGAGGATAGCTTGAAGTCTGAGGCTGAAATGGCTACAGTTGGCCTCTATTCAATTTCAACAGAGAATGGGCTTCTATTCAGAACACACACACACACACACACACACACACACACAAGTGTGTGTACATATATGTGTGTGTGCGTGTATCTTGTTTTGATACTTACCTTTGATCAAGGGAATGCTAGTCCAAACAATCACATATTTTCTGAAAAACACCTGCAGAGACAAATGTCAGTCTAGTGTATTACAATAACAGTTTGGAATCTCTTCACCATGACCAATGGAAACAAGATTTCTTTTATCAGAGATTCAGTTCACAGCAGTATTGCTACACTGAAAAGTGTAAAGGAGAAATTCATAGTAGTTTGTATGTATAGAAGAAGAAATGGTTATGAGACATTTGTCTATTTATTTTTCTAAGAAAATTTGGTTTCTTTAATGTTATACAAATTTTGTGGATGATTTATCATATGGAGAAAGTAATTGAATTCCAATAATATTCTAACATCATTACCAATATTTAAAATTTCAATCAAATTGGCTCATACATGTATCAGTGTTTACTGATGTATTTTGTATAAAAACCCTAATGTTATCTAATCGCTGTGACTGGCTTTGTAGAGATATCCAGCCTCTTGAAACCATGAGCTTATTGTCTGAATATTTTCTCAAACTTGCCAGCCATTTTGTTTTCAACTAGCTGTAGATCTTTGTGAAACAAAAGATTCAAATCCCAACTATTTTAGAATGTTTAAAATATTTAAAACTGTGTGTGAAATTATGATATCAACTGTTTCTGTGAGGCAAAGCCTAACTATCTCTGAAAAGAGTTTTCAATGAATAAAGTAGATTCTGCCTTCTTACAAAGTAAAGCTCAATTATTAACTATTTGACATTAAGAATTACAGATTTTCTTGCAAAAGTTATTTTGCAAGTGCTAGGCAAAGTCATTTAAAATACTACTTAAGAAAAGAAAAAAAAACTGTACAAATCAAAGCTGAATGATGATTTTTTCAAATATACCTAGTATCTTTATTATGTCTCTGCATCCCTTTTAGTAGAAGAGGATATTATGGGAGCCAATTTTCAGTAGTAATCTTACCTGAGTTTTTATCTTTTGGTTGTAAGATTAACTATTTCCTTGCAACCTACTTTTTATACTTTTTGATACTCTGTAACTATCTGTTGAATTTTTCATTGTTAGAGGAAGGAGTGATCCTTTGCCTTTCTACTTCTATATATCTACACATATGCATTACATTAGTATTTTAAAATATAGAGTTTCTACAAGAAAATTATATGTATGTGTGTTAATATATCCAGTCCCAGTGAGCCATATATATATAGTTTTATATATATATATATATCACTCATATTATCTGATGTAACACATTATACTATATCATAGTTGTAACTTTAGATAAAGGATCTCTAAGACAATCATTAGTAGAAGTTGACTGAAAATAACAGAATGACTTTTGTTTCTATAAGTAATTTGATACTTGGAAGAAAGTTAAAGCACCAAAATCCTGGAAGATGGATCATTCCATATTATTAGGGAAAAGAAATGGATTTGATTTCATAGCATTGTGGACATTTTTTCTAGGCAAAGTGATTATTCTTCTCTTTTTTCTATACAAGTTATAAATAAAAACCCACATAATGATTTGAAAGTACAATTCTTTGCTTAGAAATCTGAGGTGTACTTATCCTAAGAATAAAACATATTCAGTAATGTCTAGAAGGTTAATGGGACATCACTATCAGGAATTATGTGTCATCAGGACTGTAGAAAATATTTTTTATCAAAGTAAACTTTGTGAGAGGTAAATTTTAGCATAGGACAATTCTGTAGTATGTGGAAGGAAAGATTATTTTTGTTTAACCTACTACCTGTCTCAGATTGTCCTATATATACTTTTATATCTACTCTTGAGGCAAAGAGAGAGTATGGCTTTGATACTAGAATTCAAAGAATGACAAGTCAGTTTATAGATTAGATTAAGTGCAAAGGAGCTGACTATAACCTCAAGAATGTGGCAAGCGATGGAAGCCCACTGTTCTGAAGAAAGTCCTGCGAGGCTTTGGGAAGCCAGGCCGGCATAAGCCTATGTGCAGAGGCAATGCATCAGTAATAAGGGAAATGGCATTACAAGTCCCTGGAGATGATCTTTTGAGCTCTGTACTGGCTTCTGAGAGGTAACTGAAATGATGTATAGGCCTCACTCTCTTAGAAATAGGACTTCAGTCTTCAGCAGATATCATTTGGGCATCCAGATCAAGATACTATCAACATTTTCATGACATGCAATAGCAGAAAGGACATTTTGATACAGATGAGGAGTTGTATAGGGATTTTAAACACACTTTTGCAAAAACTCCAGGAATTAGAAAAAGACTAACATCAAGATGCCACAGTGCATACATGGATTGAAGACAGTACAATTAAATTGCATTCTACTCCAATGAGATTATCAGAACATGCTGGTTTTGTTTTGTTTTCATTTTAGTCTTCTTGGAGCTGGTGTGGTCTCTAATCACAATCAAAGGAAAGATTTCAAGCTGTTTGAGTGTTAGTAAGCTCTATTTTAAAGCTAAAGAAGACTTTTTTTGTCGTAGTTACTCAAAACAACCAAACAAAAAAGAATGAGAGCTATCAAATGATTTTTAAGCTAGACAATTATCTTCATAATTACTCCAAAAAGAATGAGACCTATCAAATAATTAATCAATAATGGAATATAATAAAGTAGAGGTATATCTTCTATAGGAATGCCAATGTACTGGGATTTCTTTACAGTATTTATTGTATATATAGTATTTATTGTATATATTGTTTCTAATGGTTGAGTCAGATTTCCTAGGCCAGGGCTGGCTGTTGGCTTATCCAGTAATTGGGTCCTGACATCCTAGCATTGTAAATATGGGTTGGAGAATGAAGCTATATGTGCCAGAAGCAGGAGTTGTAAGCTCTTTGTCAGTTAGCATATGTGCTGTGTTGACTCAGACTCTGTGGTACAGGACTATCATGCCTAAAATATAAAAATATGAGTGAAAATCCTGGCCCAAATGCCCGGTGAAACTAGTGCTGCTAGGAATAAGACAGCAAAGCAAGGTTGGCATCCAGATGCTTTAATTTTTCTATAATACAAAAATGACATGGATAAATTTTTAAGCATGTCAAAACGAACTCCAAGAATTGGAAACAAATGGTTCTTATTATGTCCTATATGCAGTTATTTCTTTTTTTGATCTGTTTTATTTTTCTGTACTCTTTGTCCTGTATGTAAGCTTTCCTGATCTGTTACAGGAAAGGAAATCACAGAAACAGCAGGACAAAGGATGAACTAATGCAACAATGATACTCACTAAACACTAGGTTAGAAATGAATTTCACAACTTGAGGAAGTGGGTAAACAGGAGAAAATGAGAGATGGGGTAACAGTGTTAAAAAGAAATATATTCATTTCCTTACTTAAGTAACTGAAATCCTCCTGTTCATCACCTTAAAATAAAATTTAAAAAATATAATAATTAAAAAGTATGTTGTATTGTATTTTTCTAAGGAATATATAATTTTCTAGTTTTATCTGTTTAATATGTCTGTCTGGTTAAAACTTCGGGCTATATGAGTATGTGAAATTCTAGAATCATGAGAGCACAGTGTAACTGAATTTGATAATACAAATATTTAAAATATTTAATATTTAAAAAGATTTAAAAATATTCAAAAGATAAAAGCTTCATACTCCAGTCTGGTGAATCTGCTCATATTGAGTAGCTAACTTCAGTCTTGTATCCAATATATATGGGAAAATACAGGGTAAACAACATGTATTACGTTTCTTGGTTTTGTTTTGAGTCTTAATGTAAAGATTTCATACTCAAACATCTGTGAGCACCGTACAGGAAAAAGTACATCTGTAGACTCCTGCATTAAATTTCCCCAGAGGTTTGAATCATCTAAACAGCCAGATGTAAGTATAAGCAGTGCCTTTGAAACTGTTGTTGTCATTGTCAAAGCTACAACTCTTTTAGTGTTGATGCTATCGCACTGTGCTCACAATTTGACTTTTGGTCAATCTCACTATTTCTTTTTTCTTTAATAATAAAAGAAGGAGAAAAACAGGACCTAATAGTTTCCTGTTGTGTTCTTGATTCCTTGCAATATTAAAAAATATGCAAATTACAGTTGAGAAGCAGATCCTATACTTGCTTATCTGTGTCATTTCCTTTTCCTGTATCTCAAGCATATGTTTATGGCAATTCTACATACTGTCCTACACACATGGCAAAAGACATACAAACTTATTCCAATCTAAAATGCATTCCTTGACATTTTTTATGATAACCAGTCTGTCTTCTAATTATTTTATTTATTTATTTATTTATTTTTATTGTGAAAATACTGTACAGAGGGGTTACAATTACATGGGCAAGATAATGAGTACATTTCTTATCAAGAATTGTAGCCTCCTCCTTTGTTTCCTCTTCCCATCCCTTCCCATCCTCCCTGTCTTCTAATTATTCTAACAATTTTATCTATCTCTTTTTCTCATAAATGTGTGTGTGTGTGTGTGTGTGTGTAATTCTTGTGGTTTAGATATTTGAATGTACCCCTATGCTTCATATATTGTAAGTGAATCCCTATTTTGAAGTATACTGAGGGGGAAGCTAAATGTGATTATGGTATTTAGAAGTAAGGTGGTGAGGATTTGATCAGAATTTAGCTATAGACTTGAGAGTGGAGCATTCTTGGCTGAATTCTTGTGGCTTTATAAGAATAATGAAAGGAATGACTGTTCAAGATATATTGAGTCATAAACAATATTTTAAATCAAAATCCCTTAAAGATAACAACAATAACTACTTAAAGATAACAACAATAAGTGACATACAAAGACACACATGATCCCTTGATTTTTGATTGAGTTTCTCTATACCTCCCCAGGACTATATTAGCAAGACAACCATCATCAGATATATTTCAACTTTGGACCTTCAGAAAACTGAGCCAAAGAGAACATCTTTTCTTTATAATTTAACTAATTCTGTGGTATATTATCATTTGAAATATAAAACAAACCAATGATTACATTGTATTACTATTGTATTGCTGCATTTAACATAAATAGCAGTAAATTTTATATTTTTGTTTATTTTCCGATCTTGATTAAACTACTAAAGCTCACAGAACTGAAATTATAAACTTGGTATGATAACAATTGCTTAAACACTGAACACTATTTTAAAATAGAAAACTATTGTTATGTGGTATTTTCTCAGTAGGAATGTATAACTATTGTGGCTTCTCAAATGAATTCTTATCTGATTACTAAAAACCTAAAGGTAATTCAAAGAGATGCCCCCCCCAAAAAACATTAATATTCTATGGATTCCTACTTTCTCCAGAGCTTTCATCATAAAGCGGTGTTGGATCTTGTCAAATGTTCTAAGTTGAGATAATCATTTGGTTCTTATCCTTGCTCTTGTTGATGTGATGATATATTGAAGCAGCTTTACATCCCTGAAATGAAATGTGTTGACCATAGTGTATGATTTTTTTGATGAGTTGATGAAGTTGACTGGCAATTTTGTTGAGAAGTTTTCCATTGATGTTCATCAAAGAAATGGGTCTATAGTTCTCTTTCTTTGATGAGTTCCTATCTGGTTTGGGGATAAGGGTTATGATGGCTTCTCGAGTTTGGTAGTGAACTTTTACTTTCAGTTTCATTGAAAAGTTACAGGAGTATTTGCATGAGTTCTGCTTTTAAGGTGTTGTAGAATTCTAGAATTCAGCTGTGAATCCATCTGGTTCTGGGCTTGTCTTGTTCAACCACTCTGGAAAGCAGTATGGAGATTCCTCAAAAGACTAGAAATAGAGCTCCCCTATGACCCAACAATCCCAATTCTGGACATATACCCAAATGATCCCAAACAAGGCATACTAAAACTATCAGCACAACTATGTTTATCGCAGCATTATTCACCATAGCTAAGATATGGAACCAATCCAGATGCCCCTCAGTAGATGAATGGATCAAGAAAATGTGATACACACACACACACACACACACACACACACACACACACACACACTGGAATTCTATGATTCTATCAGAAAGAGTAACACTGCCCCATTTGTTAAGAAATGGAAAGACTTGGAAAAAATCATGTTAAGTGAAGTAAGTCAGGACCAAAGAAATATAGGTTCCATGGTTTTCCTTATTTACAATAATTAATGTATATTTAGGATACTTTTATCAGATGAGCAAAAAACTCAAAAGCTATGAACATATGACCATATAAGATGATGTTAAACGAAATAAATCCAAAGATATAGACACAAGAAATTTTTCTGTGTTGTTGTTTTTAATGTACTATGTAATTTAATTTTTTAAGTTTCTTTTGTATGTTCTTCTCCCTATAGTATATCCCCTGTTGTCACTGTATTTGATTTTGGTATCCTGCATCTTGTATATACATTTATCTAATTTGGGGAGGAAAGGGAATAACAAAATGTTGAAGCAAGGATACAGGATGACAAATTGCAACAACCAGATTCACAAGACACTAGTTGGAAATGAACTTTACAACTTCGAGGAGGGAGGAGGGTTGTGAGAGGTGGGGGAGAGAAGAGATAGTAAGAGAAAAACTAAGGAAGGGGTAACAATGTTCAACAAGAAATGTAGTCATTATCTTACTCATGTAACTGTAACCTCTCTGTACAGTATTTTACAATAAAATTTTAATGAAATTTGACACAAAGTGCATCAAATTCTTTCATACATTTTATTTCCCTACCTTAAAGAAAAATATAGCTATAAGTGTGACTTTCACAAATTATCACTCACACTTGAAAGCTAGAAGTCCAGAATCATAGCATTGGCAAACTGGGGCTCTAAAAACTGCAGAAGATACTGTGATGCCTTTCTTTGAGTGATGCCGTTGGAATCACTAGTCATTGGCTTGTACAGGCATTATTTCTATGCTTGTATATCTGTCACATTGTGTTGCTTTATGTGTTGTTGTCTCTCCTTTTATATATAAAATAAGTATGTTTAAATTTTTATAATAAAAGTGATAGACAGAGGGGTTATAGTTACATAAGTTAGGTAAAAAGTACATTACTATTGTTTTTAACGTACTTATAATGTACTGTGTGATTTTTTTGGTTCCTTTTGTATATTCTTCTCCTGTGTTTTCACTATATTTGATTCCTGTGCCCTGCAACTTGTATATACACTTTTCTAATTTGGAGAGGGGAAGCCATATAACAAAACATTTAAATAAGGTTACAGGTTGACCCATTTTAACAATGAGATGTACAAGACATTATGTTGAAAATGTACTTTATAACTTGGGGTGGGGGGAGGAAGGAAATTGAGGAGGTGGGGAGGGAAGGCATGGTAGGGGAAAATCAAAGGAGGAGGTAACAATGCTTGATAGAAAATGTACTCCTTACCTTACTCTTGTAATGTAACCCTCTATACAGTATTTTTACAATAAAAACATATACAAAAAAGTACATTTATTTTTGAACAGTGTCATGTCTTCCCTTGTTTTCTTCCATGTGTGTGTGTGTGTGTGTGTGTGTGTGTATGTGAGAAAGGCAGTCAGGATGGAATTTTTTAAATATATTGTCTAGTGAGTATAACTGCAACATTTGTTCACCCTTTGTCTCATCATTTTTGTGCTTCACCCCTTATTTTTCCCAAAGCAGATAAATACATAATAGATATATACATATATATATATATATAAACAATGACAAAAACAAGAACAAAATCTAAAATAACAAAAAATACTCTTTTCTCCATATCTTGGTTTATATCGATAAGCATAAAGTTATATAATCATATGCATATAGGCTCTATAGCCTTTGTGATCCTCTCCTAAGAATATCTGCCTTAGTTCTCACTCTGTGAATATTTAGAGTCCTATTTAACATGTCCAAGTATAATTTGTTGTCTTTTACCATCCACTAAATTAATTTGTAAATTTATAGGTATATTCAAATTAATACCAATGGAAGAAAAACATGCAAGACATGCAACCTATGTTTGTTTTGGTCTGGCTTACTTTGTTTAATACAATTTTTTTTCAAATCTTTCCATGTCTTTATGAATGGTCCAATGTCATTCTTTCTGATAGAAGCATAGAATTCCATTGTGTATATATACTACATTTTCTTGATCCATTTGTTCAATGAGGGGCTTCTGGTTTACTCTCATATTTTGACTATCATAAATAATATAATGAGCATGGTTGTTCTGGGGTTTTTGTTTGTTTGTTTGTTTGTTTTTAATGTGGCCTTAGTTTGGTCTCTATTGGATAAATGCCCAAGAGTGGGGTTGCTCTATGTTATTCTTTTGAGGAACCTCCATGATGTTTTCCTGAGTGGTTGAACCAGTTTACATTCCTACCAACACTGGAGTGGTGTTTCTTATTGGTCACATCTGTTAATGTTAGTTTTCTTGATAATGAACATTGTTTTTTGTTTTTCCTTTGTGGATGGTGTTATTTTTTTGAGCACTAAGTATGTTTTAGATATGAGGCCCTTGTCTGATGCTTAACTATTAAAAATATTTTTCCAAGGCCGGGCGCTGGTGGCTCACGCCTGTAATTCTAGCTACTCAAGAGGCTGAGATCTGAGGATCCCGGTTCAAAACCAGCCCGGGCAGGAGAGACCGTGAGACTCCTATCTCCAATAAACCACCAGAAAACCGGAAGTGGTGCTGTAGCTCAAGTGGTGGAGCGCTCGCCTTGAGCTGAAGAGCTGAGGGACAGCGCCCAGGCCCAGAGTT
>NW_012267309.1:8391724-8431450 GCF_000151885.1 Dipodomys ordii | reverse complement strand
AAGTGGTGGAGCGCTCGCCTTGAGCTGAAGAGCTGAGGGACAGCGCCCAGGCCCAGAGTTCAAGCCCCACGACCGACAAAAAAAAAAAAAAAAAATTTTCCATTCACTGGGCTTTCTATTTGTCTTGTTAACTGAATACTTTGCCATGCAGAAACTTATCAGTTTAATACAATCCCATTTATCCAGCCTTTCTTTGATTTGTTGTGGCTCTGGAACTTTACTTAGGAAGTTTTGACCTGTGTCTAGGAACCGTAGTATTTTCCCAAATGCATTCTGTAATATTTTCAGTGTATTGGGTCTTACACTGAAGTCTTTGATCCATTTGGAATTTATTCTGGTGCAAGGTGATACATAATTATCTAGCTTCAGTTTTCTGCATGTATATAGCCAATTCTGTCAGAACAATTTTTGAAGAAACTGTTTTTCTTCCATTCTGTGTTTTGGCTGCCTTATCAAATATTATGTTACTTATAAGTTTGTTAGTTCATTTCTGTGTTTTCTATTCTGTTCCATTGATCCTCAGGCCTATTCTTGTGCCAGTAGCAAGATGTTTTTATTACTCTGGTTTTGTAATAGAGTTTGAGGTTTGGTATTGGTATTCTTCCAGCACAGCTCTTACGGATAAATGATAACGTTTGCTATTCAAAGTTTTTTTTTTTTATCATTTCATGTGATTCTTGGGATTGCTTTCTCTATATCATTGAGGAATGTTGTTAAGATTTTGATGGCATTGGCTTTAAATATAGCTTTGGGCAGTATTGCCATTTTCATGATATTAATCCTTCCAATCTAGGATCATGGAAGGTTTTTCCATTTCCTTAAATATGCTTTAATTTCTTTTTTCAGATTTTTTAAGTCTTCTAAAATAAGATGTGAAAGACTATGGACATACCTTAATCTGGAATGACATTAACTTAATCTACATCAGTCACTTCTCTATAGATCCTGTTTCTACAAAAGGTAGCCTTGGTAGATGTATGACTTCAATACAGATTGTTTAAAAAATTAAAAATTTTGCAAAAAGCATAAGAGCTGTGAGGAAAATAAAACACAGTAAAACAGAATATGCAAACACATTAGCATAGTCTAATTATCATGGAAGCTCAGTGGTAGTTTTATTTTTCCTTCTTTGGCTCTGTTCATTAAGTGAACAATAGTGACTCAATACAATTAATATAATGTGCTTTAACCTTTTCATATCACCTTGTTTCTAACTTCTTCCAGGAAAAAACACCAAAGACAGAAAATTATTGTGAAATATTGCTTGGTGATGTTCATTATTGTTTCTATAGAGCTCTACAGATTCATTTTCATTTAAGCTATTTTTTCAGTAATTCTAAAGGTAGGAAAATGTTTTTTATACCCAGAATTTTCTGTAATGATGCAGTGGATTTTGAGAGATAGAGATGAAAAACGTACCACCCATTAAAAAGTTCTATTAGATCTTAAATGCGTACCAATTTTATTATATACATATGTGTATGTATGTATACATACAGTATATACATATATATATACACACACACACACTTGTGTGTGTGTGTGTGTGTGTGTGCTTTTGGGATTCTCTCATTTGAAGTGTTTTTGTAACTTCTGTTTCATCTTATTAATTCAAGTTTAAAAAAATCTCTGTCTACATTCATTTTAGGTTTGCATGACAGAAATGATTTCACCCTTAAAATTTTTAATATTCTGTATAATTCTGAAAAAGCTTTGATGTATAAAGAGATGAAGGATATGAAGTCCTTTAATATCTCACTACCTTTCACTTGATATAAGGCACCTGTGTAAAAATTAACTGAACTCAAAATCTTTATAATTTTTTAATTAAAGGAGGAGCCCAAGGAATGATTTATTGGCAAAAATATGATCGAGTAATTAAGCAACTTTTTATGTAACAAGATTAAAGATTGACTTATGGAAAAACTAAGTGTTTTTGTATTTAACAACCAAATTGATGATCAGGTCTATGTTACTTTAGGAAGAGCAGCTTCAACAGCAAGAGGAAGTCTGCTTTAGTTAAGACCCAGTTAGGATGCTAGTCATTGTGAAAACAAGCAGAGGCAATCAATATTAGCAGACATTATGCAAGAATACCTGAAAGCATCTAGAGGCACATGTGTTTTACAAATGCCATTTGAAGATGATAAGAAGCTGTAAAAAGTGGGTCGGCCATAATGCAGTAGGGCTGAAATTACAAAAATAAATGAACATCTCAGAGAATGCTATAACAACATGTTGAGCTAGAAGGCTCCTTATTCTTCCACTACCTATGGATGCTGCCTGAAATTATAACAATGGATCCATTTCCTTTAAGAGAAAATTCCCCTCATACTGGACACCTGAGAAAACATCCACATTAACTGGGGAGGAAAATATGATGCACACCAGGGCACAAAGAATACTTTGGGCATTGTGCCATAAAGATAACAGGAGGAGAATTTAGATCACACACATTGCACTAGAATCGTCCTGTTTACCTGTTTGCACAGAAGGGACCAGGCTTGTCAGAGTCACCACAGACCATAGACATTAGCAATTTTATGTGGAAGCATAAACCCTCTTCTGGGAAATCATGTTTGGGGATGAAGGTATTTAGGGGGCTAGCATTTACAATTAGCGTTTTCTGTTGAGAAAGGGATTGTCAATGTATTCTGCTAATAATGTTGCTTTTAAAAAATATACTTTTACCTAGTCTGCATCTGAAAGTTAACTTAGCTAACAAGTAGTGTAGACATGTGGGAGCCTGACTGAGGGACCACTCAGCACCCCTCCCTCGAGCTTCCTCCACATGATTTAACTTCGTTTTCACCGTTTTCTCCAGTCTACTTGATATCAGTGACTCCACTCTAACAACTCCTCCTGGGTAGAGTTTGTCATGAATTGGGTGTCCCAATTTTGTATTCTGATTTGTTGTCTGAATTCAAATCTTACTAGCTCTGAGAGTGAATGAGACTAGATATGTCTGTCTGTCTCTGTTTCTCTGTCTCTCTCTGTGTGCTTCTGTGTGTGTGTGCCTCTGTATGTGTGTGCCTCTGTTTCTCTCTCTCTCTCTCTCTTTCTCTTTCTCTCTCTTGTTCTCTCATTCTCTCACTCTCTCTTGCTCTCTCTCTCCTTTTTTTGTCTGCCTGGGGCCTGAACTCAGGGCCTGGGTGCTGTTGCTGCTCTTTTGCTCAAGGCTAGCTCTCTACTACTTTGAGTCTCACTTCCTGTTTTCTGGTAGGTATTTGATGTTAAGAATCTCATGAACTTCCCTGTGTGGGCTGGCTTTGAATGGTGATCTCAGACTGCTGAGTAGCTGGGATTACAGGCATGAGCCAGTAGTGCCTGGCTGTTTGAATTTCTGTAAATGACAGAAAAGAGGTGAAGTGTGCAAGTAATTTTGTGGACTACGTTCTGGGAAAGAAGAGGAGAGAAAGGAGTGGAAACACATAGCCCAGCTCATACTTGTCCTTGTAAACTATTTTCCTGTACATTCTTCCAGTGAGTATCTGATGGCCAGGATTATCATGAAATTGTATTGCATAATTAATTAGGAAAAGAAACACAAAGAACTCTATAGATTGAGTAGGACTCCAACATTGTTTTACTTTCTCCCCAGCTCATCCTAGTAATATACGCTGAGATACTAATCATTTTTCCTGGAAGAAATTTGTCCATCCAGCATTTCAATTTCTATGTCTCCTTATTCAAGGTACTGCATCCTTAACTATCTTGCCATGGGAACTCATGGGACTCTGCAGGAAATGCTAAGTTCCTCTAGATCCCATAAAACAAAGAGTAAACTCACAACAGCACTTAACAGCAGAAATCCCCTCAGGATCAGAGAGTGCAGTCTGAATGAGAGTTCAGGCATTTACCACACATCCTGCCCTCCATTTAATGAAGACAGAGTGGGAGATACGTGTCTGCTCTTAGCTCCATCACAAAGAAAAAAAAATTGAACAGCAACATCCACTTAACACCTAACATTCCCAAGATGCATTGGGTCTGTCTGGTTTCTGTTTTACCTGTGTCAATATATTGACTGGATTTAACACATACTAATCTTCTAGAGGCTACCAAAATAAAGACAATGCAAAGATCTGAGTGGAGCTTTTTAATACATGAATGAATGGATTGGTGAAAGATCTTTCTCTGTGAGGCCAGACTAGCAAGACAAGGAGAGAATATTATTTTACCTAATGTTCAGAAACTAATGCAAATCATGAGGTTAAAAAAAAACTAAAAAGGAAAAGAAAAAGGAAGTATATTTCAAACACATGAATGAGACAAATTGAAATTATTTATCATAAAGATTCTGAGATCAGGAAGCAATATAAGTATGAAATAATAAGGCACTATAGAAAAGTGCCAAACATAAACCATAGAATTGCTTATTCTTTGAACGTTCCCAATCAGTCCTAGAGTTACAGTCATTTCTCACAGAACCACTGGTCTTGTCTTTTCTGCATTAATGTTTTCATGTTCTTTTCGTTTGCTTACAACCTATCTCTGTTATTTTAGTTCATTATAGTAACACAATAATACAATATATAGCACAAAATTATTTTGTATGACATAAATGCATAAATGTTTTTGTCAATTAAATCTAATTGAAAAAACTTATTTGAAAAGATACAGCATATTTAAGGACTGGAATATATAGTGTTGTTATGGGATCCATCTTTGGCAGACACTGGTGGCTCATAACTATAATCCTAGCCCTTCAGGAAGCTGAGATCTGAAGACTGACATTTGAAGCCAGCTGGGACAGTAAAGTTCATGAGAACTTTATCTCCAACTAACTACCACAAAGCAGGAAATTGAATTGTGTTAAAGCATTAGCCAGGAGCAAAATAGCTTAGGGACAGGAGATAGGCCCTGAGCTGAAACACCAGAACTGGAGCACACATACAAAAAAATGTTATCCATTTTTTCAATATTTTTCTATAGATTTTATACAGTTGTGAGAAAATGAAGGAATTAGTCAAAATTTTAGTTGCAGAAGAGAACTAATTTCTCATAATCTGTAGTAGAGTGCAATTATAATTTGTATAATTTCTGTTATTATATGTTTGAACAAACTAAAATTGTTTATTTTCTTTTAAATCAGCACAGTGGGTGATGAATTTATTAATTGGTTGAATTCAACCACACCACAATGTACAAACAGATTATAACATTGCTTTGCAGTACCTAAGTACACAGAATTATTAAATATCAATTTATGGAGCAAAGCAAGATGCCCTTCAGTAGAAGAATGGTTATACACACACACACACACACACACACACACACAGACACACACACACAGAATTCTATGCTTTCATCAGAAAAAATGACACCACCCCATCTGTTAAGAAATGGAAAGAATTAGAAAAACATTATATTAAGTGAAGTAACCAGACCCAAAGATACCTAGGTCCCATTGTTTCCCTCTGCAATAACTAGTATATGTATAGGACAAGCAGAAGAGATCAAAAGCTATGTGTATGGGGCTGGGAAGGTGGCTTAGTGGTAGAGTGCTTGCCTTGCATGCATGCACCCCTGGGTTCGATTCCTCAGCACCACATACACAGAAAAAGCTGGAAGTGCGTGCTATGACTCAAGTGGTAGAGTGCTAGCCTTGAGCTGAAAAGCTCAGAACAGTGCCCAGGCCCAGAGTTCAAGCTCCACCACCAGCGAAAAAAATAGTAAAAGAACAAAAGCTATGTTTATGTAAGCTGATGCTAAGCCAAATGAATCCCAAGATAGGAACTCAGAGGTTTTATCTTTGTTGCTATTCTTTTTCATGTACTTATAATGTATTATGTGATTTTTTTTGTTTCTTTGTATGTTATTCCCTCATGGTACAACCCTTGCAACTGTACTGATAAATCATTTAAAATTTGTAAATTTTTTTTTAAAAACTGATGGGTGGATCATAAGAATTACTAATTGAGTGGTGCATTTGATCAATACATATATGGAAATATAATGAAAGCCTTTGTAAAATTAGTATATATTAATAAAGACAATGAAATAAACATATAATAGAATATAACCAGGAAAATCTTTGTATTTGTTTCATCACTGGTGTGAGTAACTGACACATTTGACAGCAAATTCTTGAAAATAGTGTTAGGTCTTTGAAAATTTTGTTTATTCTTAGAGCTAGTATAATGAACTTGATATAGGATAAGACTGGAATATTTAGTTTCACTGTAAGTAATGCCTAAATCTGTATGGGTTTAGAAATTAGAGGCATAACATTTGAGAAGACTGAAAGTAAGGCTATCTTTTGTTTTATTTTTGTTGCCTCTTGATTCCTCAAGTCTTTTCTGATCTTGTTTACAGTTTTGTTTAACTTTTTCAAATAGCTTTTTGTAATGCAGATAAAGTAAAATATTTGTCCAAAATAGATTAACAGTTATTCTCTAAAGAACTTGTCCCATATATATTAATATTTATTTTGCATTGACTATCTGCCAGTCATGGTGATTGGTATATTATAGGGGATATTTCATTTGACATTCAATTCTATTCTCTACATTGTTATGAAGGAGTGAGGTGCTGTTATTGCTTAGCTGTATGGGTAATTGATTTATGAATGGGAGCTTAAAATTCCCTTATATATTATTGTAACATATTTATTCTAATACACTTTAAATATTCTCAAGATAAAAGTAACTAACAGAATGCAAATGCTATTATAAACATTGTTTAGGAAATAATAACAAAAACCATGTTCAAATCCAATACCGTACATATTTTGTCTATTTTCTAAGAAGGTAAAACCTATGACTATAAAAAGGCATCTGTTTTCTTATTTCCACAATGAGAAAAACAATATAAGAACAGTCCATATCATTATTGTCTTATGGCTTTTTTAATATATATATTTTGTAAAGATACTGCATGTAGGGGTTACAGTTACATGAGCATTTTACCTTTCTTGTTGTTTTTAATGTGCTTATAATGTACTATGTGATTTTTTTGTTTGTTTCTTTGTATGTTCTTCCCCCATGGTACAACCCCTGTTGTGACTGTACTTGATTCAGGTATCCTACATCTTTTTTTTTAATTTAATTTTATTTGTGAACATACTGTACAGATGGGTTACAATTACATGGGCAGGATAATGCATAAATTTCTTACCAAGCATTGCAGCCTCCTCCTTTGTTTACCCTTCACATCCCTTCCCAGCCTCCCCCCTCCCAATCCCAATCCCAATCCCACCCCTCCCCCCCCCACCCCCCCGCACCGACGTTGTAAAGCTCGTTTTGGACATGACAACTTGTACTTCTCATTGTTGCAACAGGTCCACCTGTATCCTTAAACGACTTGTTTTTTATCTTACAACTTGTATATACATTTTCCTATATCTTTTAAAGTCTGTACTTTGAATTACTTCCTTAATTTGTGTAGAATTTAGTGTGCTATATGACATCGTATGAGAAAAATGCTGATATTTTAGACATTTTACTAATTATAAGATCAAAACAATTTCAGAAATGAAAGTCAAATATGTTAGAACTATTTCTTTTCCATTATATATATCTTTAGCTAATTTTCTCCTGTGCATTTTACAGTGGGTAGGTAAATTACTGTCTCACCCTGAGAAGCTGATATGTAATATTATAGGAAACAGGTTTCTATAGGTAATAGCCTGTCCCAGTTTATTCTATGCATCTACTAGAATAATACTACTCTTGACATCTAGACCAACCACTTACTTTGGGTTTGAAGTTACATCTCTATGATTTTTTTTTTCTTTGTGATTTCTCTTTTTTTTTATTTTATTTGTGAACATACTGAACAGAGGGGTTACAATTACATGGGCAGGATAATGCCTACATTTCTTACCAAGCATTGCAGCCTCCTCCTTTTGTTTACCCTTCACATCCCTTCCCAGCTTCCCTCCTTCCCCCCAATCCCAATCCTTCTCCTTACCGCCCTTCCCCCCTTCTTTCCCTCCCCCCCCGCAGCGACATTGTAAAGATCGTTTTGGACATGACAACTTGTACTTCTCATTGTTGCAACAGGTCCACCTGTATCTTTAAACAACTGGTTTTCCCCCATCTCCTCCTCAAGTTATACTGACATCAAATATAGTGAAAGCAGGGGTTATACTGTGGGGGAGGGACATACAAAGCAACAACTATGTTTTTACTGAACTGATTTTTATGTTTTTACTGTAGGCATACATTTGTAAGACACACTCTTCACTCACTGTGACTGATTTCATTGTTCTAGAAAATTGGTTAAAAATTTTGAACACACGTATTTTACAATAAGTTAGTAAATGTGTCTGTGAGTTAAAGTCTACAGGATTCTCCATTTAGGTTTACTTTTATTGTATTGACATCTTGATTAAAGATGATAAAATTACATAAGTGAATCAGTACAAGTATAAACATGACAAATTTTCCAACTCTAAAATTTGCATGTGTTGAACTCCTAATATTAAAAGGAATGATGTGTACTTGGCGAATATTAAGTAAACAAGTGATCTTATATCTTTTGGCTTTGAGAAAAGAAAATTGAAATGGAGAAATTATAACTCAAATAATTTATTTTCATTTATCTATCTTCATCTTATTGAATTTGAAATTTAGGCAATATTCACTTACTCAAAGAAGTTAATCTACAATGACATCTTGTTTCATATGGCACAATTATGATTTGAGCTTTCAAATATTTTTGGATTACTTCTTTGGAAGAGAACTTTACTATCACTATGGGACAAATAATGATTTAGGAGTAAGGTAAGAAAGAAGTTTCTCATAAAAGTAAATATCTATTTGTATTTACAATATTTAGGAGCAACATTGCAAAAATGAGTGTAGAATTTTTTAAAGAAGAAAAATATTGGAGTCATTTAATGCTTCAATTTCTTTAAAGCATAAGTACAAAAAATGATCTGAAAACCTTCATGGAGCTACATCAGTGGCCTATTTCATGTAGGTTTCTGTTTATATTACTCCTAGTAATTGTTTGCCTTTAATTATCATCAAATAGATTTTTCTACTAATTGTTCTAAATACACATAAATGTTTTCATTCCATTTAAAATATTTTATGATTATTTACTTTTCTAAAATAGAATTAAGTTCTAGGAGCAATTTTATATTGACACTAAAACTGAGTAGAAAGACTAAATCTCTTCCACGTGCTTCCTTCCCATTTAAGTATTTACATGCCTTCTCTTACCGGTACTTCCCAGAATGTTTATGGATAAGTGCCATTAACCACCAAATTAATATTACCTGAAGTCTACAATTTACATGAAGATTCACTCTTGGTGTACAGTCTATGGGTCTAGACAAATGTTATTATGTGTATCTACTATTATAGTGTAGAGAATAGTTTTCCTACTATATAGCTACTTGGCTTTCTCTGAGTCCCTGGCAATCTGTTATCTTTTCAACTAAAATTTTAAACTCAAGAGAAATGAATATATCATATGGTGAGAATCCATTTAATTTTGTGTCTACTAAAATCATTATTTTCTATTTTTTTCATTTTTTCCTCATCATTAAGTAGTTGTACAAAAGAGTTGCCATTTAACAAAGCAATTTATGGATATAATGCATCTTGATCAGTGTCATTCATTTCTACATTCTCGGTTGAGAATGTCTCTGCAAACCTCTTTTCTCACTTGCCATAGATTTGTAGGATATACATTAAATTATTTTACTTGCAATGATTGAGAATACTTTATGCCCCACATCCTTTCCAGAATCTGGTATTATTTGTATTTTCCTGAAACAGATTTGCAACATTTTCAAATTCAAATGAGCAAAGAGTATCCAATTGTTATTTTGATTTGACATTCCTTAATA
Organism: Dipodomys ordii; assembly: GCF_000151885.1. Taxonomy (NCBI): domain Eukaryota; kingdom Metazoa; phylum Chordata; class Mammalia; order Rodentia; family Heteromyidae; genus Dipodomys; species Dipodomys ordii. The sequence goes on along the minus strand of NW_012267309.1, from coordinate 8,421,645 downwards.
ATATATGATATTCAACATAATTTTCATGTGCCTGCCATGATGTTTTTTCTCTGAGGCATCTGTTCAAATCTAACATATCCTGAGATGACTGTCCTTATCATTTTGTTGAAAATGTTGGCATATTTAGATAATAGTATTGTAGATGTATTTTCTGCATTTATGACAGTGGCTGAATTTCTTGCTTCTTGACATTGTATTTAGCAGAGGAAAAGGCATTTATTTTAATGAAGCATAGCTTTCCAATTATTTCCTTCATCTACTCAATCTTTAGTGCGGTATTTTAAAAGCTATACAAATGCCAGGCCATCTAGATGTTCTATGTTAGCTTCTAGAAGTTTATAGTTTTATATTTTAAGGCTATGATGTTGTTTTTAATTAAACATGCAAAAATATATCTAAACACTTCCCTGATATGAAGATACTCAATTATTTCAAAAGAATTTTTTAGGGGAGCTCTATGTGGAGTCATTTGAGAAACCTCCATACTACTTTCCAAAGTGGTTGAACAAGTTTACATTCCCACCAGCAATGAAGTAAAGTTCCCTTCTGCCCACAACCCCTCCAGCATCTGTTGTTATTAGAGTTCTTGATTCTAGCCATTCTAACTGGAGTGAAGTGGTATCTCAATGTTGTTTTGATTTGCATTTCTTTTATGGCTAGGGGGGTTTGGGCATTTACCCAAATGATCACAAACAAGAACATACTAAAACTAGCAGCACAACTATGTATATTGAAACATTATTTACAATAATTGAGATGTGGAACCAAGCCTGATGCCCTTCAGTAGATGAATGGATCAAAAAAATGTGGCATATATACACAATGGAATTCTATGCCTCCATAAGAAAGAATGACATTGCCCATTTGCAAGGAAATGGAAAGACTTGGAAAAATTATATTAAGTGAAGTAAGCCAGGCCCAAAGAAACATAGGTCCCATGGTTTCCCTTATTTGCAATTACTAGTACATGTCTGAGACAAGCAGAACTGGTCAGATAAGTTGATGTTAGGGAAATGAACCCCAAGGTAAGGACTCAAATGGTTTTTTTCTTTCTTGAGATTGTTTCTAACATATCTATAAGATGATTTCTTTGTTGATGTATATGTGCCTCCCCCATGGTATAACCCCTGTTTTCACTGTATTTGATGTTGGTATAATTTGGGGAGGTGAAGGGAAAAAACAAATTGTTTAAATAAGGATACAGGTGGACCCATTACAACAATGAGATGTACAGTATGTTATGTCAAAAAACAAACTTTACAACTTTGGCAGGGGTGGGAGTGGGGATAGGGGAGAGAGAGGAGGAGGAGGGAGATGGGAAGGGATAGGAAGAGGAAACAAAGGAGGAGGTAACAATGCTTGATAAGAAACGTACTTATTACCTTGCCCATGTAATTGTAATCCCTCTGTATGGTATTTTCACAATAAAAATAAATAAATAAAAATAATAAAAATTAAAAAAGAACTTTTTTCGAACACTATACTATTTTCATTTTATTGCCATTGTCTTTTTTCTTTTTGTTTGTTTGTCAGTTGTGGGGCTTGAACACTGGGCCTGGGGTACTGTCACTCAGCTCAAGGCAAACACTCTACTGCTTGAGCCACAGTGACACTTCCAGTTTTCTGGCGGTTAATTGGAGATAAGTGTCTTACAGACTTGCTTTGCCCAGGCTGGGTTTGACCCATGATCCTCAAATCTCAGCCTCCGAGTAGCTAGGATTATAGACGTGAGCCACAGGTGCCAGGCATCATTGTCATTTTAAAACCTACTTTATTTTCAATTGGCAACATTTTTCAAACCTATGGTGCATACTTAATTCAATATGCATCATACAAGCTTAAATGCCTTGATCCTGAAAACTTACTTCTCAAAAGATCAACCAACATCTATAATGTCTAAAATTCTACAGTTACAGTACAAAAAATATTAAATGCTGGTTAACCTAAAAAGATCTCAATTCCCAGTTTTTGAAGTCTGAGTAAGAATAACAGTCTTTTCAGTAAACGGTGCTGAAGTGGTTAATCACTTGTAGAAAACTAAAGCGAAATCCTTATATATCACCCTACACCAGAACCAACTCCAATTGGATCAAAGACCTCGAAGTCAAAGCAGACACCCTGAAAATATTACAGAATGGAATAGGAGGAACCCTAGGTCTCCTTGGCACAGGCCGAAATTTTCTTAATAGAGACTCAGAAAAACAACAAATCAAAGAAAGGTTGGACAAATGATATTGCATGAAATTGCAGAGCTTCTGCATGGCAGAGGACATAGTTAGAAAGATCAATAGAAAGCCCACAGATTGGGAGAAAATTTTCACTAGCCATACAATGGACAAGGGTCTCATATCTAAAATATATACCTAGAATCAAAAACTTAAATTCCCCAACAACAAATCCTCAAAGAAACAACTGCCCAATAACTTCTCTGAAGAGGAAAGAAGGATCGCCAATAGACACATGAAGAAATGCTCAACCTCTCTAGCCATAAAAGAAATGCAAATCAAAACAACACTGAGATACCACCTCACCCCAGTTAGAATGGCTAGAATCAGGAACTCTAATAATAACAGATGTTGGTGGGGATGTGGACAGAAGGGAACCCTGCTGCATTGTTGGTGGGAGTGTAAATTTGGAAAGTACTATAGAGCTCACCTCTGACCCAGTAATCCCACATTTGGATATTTACCCGAATGATCACAAACAAGACCATTCTAAAGCTACCAGCACGACTATGTTTATTGCAGCATTATTTACCATAGCTAAGATATGAAACCAACCTAGATGGCCCTCAGTAGATGAATGGATCAAGAAAATGAGGTATATATACACAATGGAATTCTATGCCTCCATTAAAAAGAATGACATTGCCCTATTTGTTAGGAAATGGAAAGACTTGAAAAAAAATTATATTAAGTGAAGTAAGCCAGGCCTAAAGAAACATAGGTCCCATGATTTCCCTTATTTGCAAAAACTAGTATATGTCTGAGACAAGCAGAAAAGTTCAGATAAGATGTTGTTAGGCGAAATTAACCCCAAGATAAGGACAAAGGTGGTTTTTTCTTTCTTGCTATTGTTTCTAACGTATTTGTAAGGTGATTTTTTTTTGTTGCTTTGTATGTCCCTCTCCCACATTATAACCCTGTTTTCACTGTATTTGATGTTGGTATAATTTGGGGAGGGGAAGGGAAAAAATTGTTTAAATAGGGATTCAGGTGGACCCATCGCACCAATGAGATGTGCTAGATGCTATATCGAAAAACAAACTTTACAACTTGGGGGTGGTGCATAGTTGTAGAGATGGGAGGGCAGGGATTGTAAGGGAAAAACAAAGGAGGAGGAAAATACAACAATGCTTGATAAGAAATGTACTCATTACCTTGCTCATGTAATTATAACCCCCCTGTACTGTATTTTCACAATAAAAAACTTATTTTTTTTAAAGGATGACATAAAGCTTGATTCTGGGGATATACTGATTACACATAATAATGACAACATCGGTCTATAACTGTGCCATTGATATTTCCTCTGGCTGTTGCAAACCTAGGCGTTTTTAAATGAACCAGAGCCACATTTGACTGAAGAGTCTAGTGAAGTTATAGACTGGTATAAAATTAGCTATGGGGTAAATACAAAGGTTAATGGTGTTGCAGTGTGACCATTAGTGCTACTTTTACCAAATTTGTGGTTTATAGAATTCATTATGCAGAATTCATTTCCTAAAATGCCAGTGAGACATCACACAGAAGCTGGGAAAATGTAATAGGGCAAACCCTTTTGGTGTATATGAAATCACAGAACATTTAAAGAAAGATCAGTGTCCCAAAGACAAAAAATGAATACAACTATATTTTTGGCAGAAAGTCATACAAAAAGAAAAAGAAAAACATGGTTCTTAGCATTTCAAAACATAGATAATAGGGCTGGGACGGTGGCTCAGTGGTAGAGCGCTTGCCTTGCATGCCTGAAGCCCTGTGTTAGATTCCCCAGCACCACATAAGCAAAAAGAAAAAAGCCGGAATTGGCGCTGTGGCTCAAGTGTAGAGCGCTAGCCTTGAGCTGAAGAGCTGAGGGACAGCGCCCAGACCCAGAGTTCAGGCCCCATGACTGGACCCAAAAACCCCCCAAAAACATAGATAATAATATTACAAGTTCACAAGCTCTATATAGCCTCTGTACAATCGTTATTACCTACTTTTATAATACAGCTCACAAATGACCAGATTTTAGTTTTTTAACTTAGCCTTGGCCAATATTATATATAATATAAATATATCATATACTATATTACATATATATGTGTGTTATGTATGTATATTGTGTACACATATTATATATGTATAATATATATGCATGTCTATATTATATGCAAATTATAAAATGTATCATACATTACATATATTCATATTATATTAATGCATTACATAGATATATTTATAATATATACATATTTATTATATGTATATACATTTCAAATTAGCTATGCTCCCTATTTCATATTTTTTCAATATTGAAGATTTAAATTTTATAAAGGGTTTTAGAAAGCTTAATATATTTTATTCAGTTTTTGTAAAGTTGTATATACACAAAGTCATTATCACAGCTTTGATGTTGTGTGTAAACATTATATGAGACTTAAATATTGGTATCTACTTAATAAATGAGATGTTACTGGTGCACATTTGCATTTGTTAAGGAAAAATGCCTTGAGATATTACCTCTTTGGGAGATTGAATGTATAGTGGTAGTGTCCATTTCAGTTTCAAGTGTTCTACACAATAGGGTTTGTTTTTCATCATAGTATTTCAGAAAAATAAAGCTGTAAAGGTGGGTGCAAATTTTGACTACAGTAAAATACATTCTACTTTTTTATTTTTCAGTTCATTGCTCATGAATGGTATATGTATGTTAATATTGTGTACATACATACTGATGTAACATATGCTTACAAAATATGTGTTATCTTTTTAATCTTGTAAAGTGGAAAACAAACTATCTTTTTAGGCTTTTGTCAAATACATCCACTTTGAACATTGGGAATCAATGTATTTTAATGTAATTTGGTCAGAGTTTCTCCAGAATTACTGATTTTTGGAAATTTTATCTTCTGATTTTTCAAATATAGGAATTTCACAGGTTAGTGAAATTAACCATGTGATATTGTAAAACATTGGTAATAGCATTTAGAATTAGCATTACAGAGCCAAAATTATTATGATATTTGGATTTGTGTGTGCAATGGGGACTGAATCAGGCTCATTAACATATCCATATATCATAAACTATCCTGTTGGTGCATTTGTTTGAATGTGTGTGTGTAGTCACTAGCCTTTGCCAGAAATCATTTGAAAATGTTTATCATACAAAAATAAATAATGTATAAATGGCCACAAGCAAGTAAGAAACAAATAATTAACACAGATATGTAAGAGAAATGAGATAATGTAAAAAGTAACAAAGATACATAGAACATTAGCCTTTATTAATAATAATGCTAACGCAAATAAAAACTAATTAGACACAATTCTTTTAAACATATAATTAATGGTTGGAAGAGTTTCAAAACCTAACAATTTCTATGTGAGCTAAAACACAAAAAGGGAAGCCTTACAGTAGAATGAGTGGGAATTTTGTGCCATGCAGTATCAAATATAATATGCCCATATTTCTGGGCAATAATTATATTCTAAAAATTCTTCTAAAAGCAACAATTGGACAAATATGGGAATATGCCTACAGAAAAAACAGCTGTAGAATAATGTTAAAAATAAGGAATACTTTTTGGGGGGTGGGGGAAGGCTGGGAAGGGATGTGAAGGATAAACAAAGGAGGAAGCTGCAATGTTTGATAAGAAATGTACTCATTATCTTGCCCATGTAATTGTAACCCCTCCGTACAATATGTTCACAAAAAATAAAAATAAAGTTAAAAAAGAAGGAATATTTAATCAATAAGGGATAATTCTTGACAATAAAACAATAAAAGAAACTATTAAGTATAATATTAAAGTTACTACATATACTAGATTGTGTGCAATTCTTTAAAAATGAACTCTTATTAAAATATTTCATCAATTTCTATAAAGCGATGTCTTTGATTTTTGAAAGAATAAATTCAAGAATGTGGTTAAAGTTGTAAAGTATCTAGAAAGCATGTGTTTTTATGTTCAAACACCCCCCAAAATTCAATTGCAAGCATCAATTTGCAGGTTGGACATTTTTCATATGATTGTATTTTAAGGAGAAAACTATGAATGTCTTTGTCTGTAGAAACATGTATATATAAAAGGCACTTTTATCTAAAGAGCAAACATTGATGAACTAGAGAATGTATTCATAGGTGCATCTATGTGATGTTTTGCTGAATACTTTAACTATTAGTTTATATATTTGAATTTAACAAAATATTTTTTTCTTTTTGTATCAGGAATGGTTAAATTTGAACAGTTTTTACAATGAACAGTCAATAAAAGCTCTGAAAATAGGAGAAAAAGTTCTATTTCATTGACTCTCAAGCCAAATAGTTTCTATGATTTTTTATATTTTTCTATTAGTGAAGTTACCCGTTAGGTATGACAGAACCATTTGATTAATAAGTGACTCCCATTCACTACCTTAAAATAACCTGTGAGACATTATCAGGGAAATTTTCAGTAAGGCATATTGACTTTAGGACCTGTTCCACAGGGAGATCAAAGAGCTAAGGAAACACACTGAAAGATACATACCTTTTATCTAGCAATGTTGTATTTAACTGAAGTGCTAACACGACTGAGACTTCTGGTATTCTGAATTTTTTATAAATATCAAAGCAAATGAAAAACATAGTAACTGCTATTGCACACTGGGATCATTTCAATCAGAAATAAAATCTAATTAGCAAAATCATATTTGATAAAGTATTCATTTGTTTCTATTAATATTAGGGAACACCTGTAGTAGACAACAGGAATTTAATGCTTTATTTACATGAACCTTTCTGTGAACTTTATTAATCCATTGTTTATAAGGAAAATGGGAAAATATTATAAATACCATTCCTGAACTGAATAGTATAAAACTGCCATTCTTCAAAATGATTAATTTAATTTGTCTTATAGGAAATTAAGTTTATATGTTATATTTTAAGATGATGACAAGACTTAAATTACGTATTGGTTCCTGGAGAATTTGTTACCATATTTATTCACATCTTTAATTTCTACTTTTATATTTAACATATACCTCATCTTCAATACTTAAAAATGGACAAAAACCCAACAAAACTCGTTCATGGTTGATAATTAAGTTCTTTGAACTCAAACTTCACTGACTTTTACTTGGTAATAAAATTTCCCCATCACTCACTGAACACTGACTTTCTAATAATTAGATATCTTTCACATATCAATAGAAATACTTGTAAAGTGAACAACAAAATCTCATAATTTATGCATAATAATTGTGCATTATGTAACTTGCTTTATTTCTTCTACTAAAACATGCTGAATAGAGGTAATTCTGTCAAAATGAAGCATACATGCTGAGTTTAGTTTCATTAGTATAATTTTCATCATCTTTAAACATACCTATGAACTGAAAATAATGGTAAGTTATCGCACATAAAGTTTCTGTCATGATTACATAGAAAAATGTATGAGAAACTTTGTGCTGCATTGTCAATGAGTAAATGTTTCCTACAGTTTTATCTATTCTACTTTTATTCTTAATACTGTAATAGCCTTCTAATCATTTCTTAGATAGTTTTGACCTTTCTCTCTTTTTGTTACTTTATATTTATATATGATATAAACTTTATGGCTGAGCACTGGTTACTTAGACCTATAATCTTACCTACTCTAGAAGCTGATACATGAGGATCACAGTTTGAAGCCAGCCTAGATAGGAAAATCCATGGAACTCTAACCTCCAATTAGCCAGCAGAAGTCTGAAAATGAAGTTTTGGGTCAAATGGTAGAGCATGAACTTTCAGCAAAAAAACTCAGGGATATTGCGTATGTCCTGAGTTCAAGCCCCAGGGCCATCATATATGCACAAAAGCTTGTTATATTTGGGACCATACCCAAACCTTGTAGTATGAAAAGCAAGAAACTAAGAAGTGAACTTCATCCTCACTGCCAAAGTATTTATCCTACATTTTATATATCATCAATAGTTCAGCACAAATTTTTCTAGTCTTCCAAACAGTTTTATTTGCGAAGGAAGCTCCAAGCAAATCTGTGGCTTACACTGGCATGTCTTTCCAATTGTTTAAAACATTTCAGCCTAGCCAGGTGCCGGTGGATCATGCCTGTAATCCTAGCTACTCAGAAGCCTGAGATCTGAGGATCTAGGTTCAAAGCCAGCCCAGGCAGAAAAGTCCGTGAGACTCTTATCTCCAACAAAAACCACTAGAAAACTGGAAGTGGCTCAGTGGCTCAAGTAGTAGAGCACTTGCCTTGAGCTGAAAAGCGTAAGGACAGCTCCCAAACCCAGAGTTCAAGCTCCATGACCGACCAAAACAAAAAATTTTCAGCTTGATTTAGCTGATAGTAAACCATTAAAAAAATTCACCTAATCATTTTTCAACTATTCATGTATGTGCATGTGTATATATGCATGTTTGTAACAGATTTATGTATACAAGTATACAGATTTATGTACTCACATATGTGATATATATGACTTTAATATACATATTTTATAATACACACAAAGCAGCAGTGTCTTGGAATCAAAGTTTTGTGTTGTCTCTATCTATGTGCTGTCAATGAATCATATGCTCTAAAATTGTGTTTCATCATCTATAAATGAATAACAGATCCTAAATCGAAGGCATTTAGGATTTTGCATAAATTATTCATGTCTATTAGATACATATATAGTACACATTTTTTTTACACTACAATGCCCTTTTAATCATTCTGCCTTCTGTTGTTCATTCTATCTCCCCCAGTCATTCTTGTGTAGGTGTGTTGACATTCATTGATCTCAGTATTGGTTTATTTACATGACATTTAACCATTACTGGGCATACAAATCCAATATAAACTGTTGCAGACAGAGATTTTTTTTTCCCAAGCAGATCAACATTCCTAAATCTATGGTCTGATTGAAAACACAGTGAAAAGCAGACCGGATCTGGAGGAGAAGAAAAGAAATGTGGAAGTTATATAATATTTTCCCTTCTCATGAGGCCTTGCAACTTACTTATGTCAACTAGTCTTGATGGCTCTTGTAGATCTAGGCTATTTTCTCAATGTAGATTTGTAGAATCCCCTCAAAGGAAGAAATTGTCTCATGCTAGTTTTGAGGATAAGATGTCCTAACATAAATGAGAGACACACTTTGCTTTGGGATAAGTGGAAAAAAATAGGCCTTCAATTTTGTATTTTCTAACATTCTATCCAGATGTTCCAGTAGCTAATCTTGAACCCGTCCTACTATTTAATTCCAGGCGTGGGGGTTAGCTGTGATATTGGTGGAGAAGTTTCTGTCAGAGACACGAAGACGGCCACATACAAGTAGGCATAAAAACAACTTGAGCATAGCTAGGTTTTCTTCATATTTCTAAGCACTAGTTGAATGTAAAGAGAATTCCAGACTTGGAAAATAGTAGTGCTTGTGGCAGAAATCATCTATGGAGGCAAAGGCTCATATGGAAGAACACAAGAAAGTGATATGAATTCAGATTTTAATGCTAAAGGGTTTTCATCCTGAGTCACATTTCATTCCCATATATACCAGTGTATATAATGCTTTCATGTTGATGGAAAGTAGAAATAATTAAGTGAACCTGTGATATTCTGAAATATGGATGATAAACCTTCAATTAGCATTTCAACTATAAATTTACAAATTAAAGAAGATTTTTACATTTTATGATAAATTAAGCTTGAGCTACTTTATTATATATCTAATTTTGCTTATTATATATCTAACTTTCACATTGAATTGAGATAGCCATATACTACTTAAAATCATTCTATATCAAATACAGACATAAACATAAACAAGGAAGGAGGAGGAGCAAGACAGGAGGAAGAGACTGGGAGGGGGAGCAAGGGAAGAAGGGATAGAGGGAGAAAAGGAGGAGAAGGAGGAGGGAGCAGGAAGAGGAGGAGGGGGAGAATATTTTTCCTAGTAAATGTATGACTGTGAAGCAAACTAAATATATAGAGCAGAAACAACTTATTAACCTTGCTTCTTAGAGTTAGGTCATAGTGCAGGAATATACAGGCATCCATAGTCTGAGACACTAATGCTAACATGTCATTAAGGGTAGTTGTTTACAGGAAACAAAGGGCTAAGGTACTTAATGTTTACTTGATGTGAAGTAAAAATGTATCTTTTAAAACATCAAGCTTGCCCTAATGATTGAAACAAGTAGTACTAAGTCTTTATTAACTATATGTTATCAGGTTGATGTAACAGAAAGTAGCAGATTTAGCTCAGTTTGGAGATTTTTATTCATGATGTCAAAAACCTGATTTGGCAAACATAACTCCAATATGGCTTTTTTAATGTTAGGTCTAAATTTACATTTTAATAATTTTATTTCCTTATTTCAGATGGCAAAGTATGATGGCTGAACGAATTCCAAGTGTCTGCCCCCTCCCTTTTAACTCTTTTTGCCAGCATCACTGGAAATAATTCACAGTCTACAAATTTGAAGCTTCATGTTGAGCAAATCCTACAGCAAGAGTACAAAGCGGACTTTGCTGGAGTTACAAGAGATAGGAGGATGGATCCAATTCAAGAAAACTTAAATATTATTAAAGAAACAACAACAGTACACATACAAAATTATATAATTAAACCAAGACATTTTAGCTATCCCTTTAAGATCACATGCATTGACTTTTTTAACCTCAAATAGATAATGGTCAAGAAATATAAGCATCAAACCAATTGGAGTTCAAATTCTAGGTTGAATGTTTGAGCAGGCCTTAAAATGAGCTAAGCTTTTATTAACTGTTTATATATTGGACTTTGTGGCTGAATTCCTTCACCCATTTATTGAAATGTAATGTATTTATGAGTTATATGTGAATTCTCATGTTCCTAGTAAATTCACAATATATTGCTTGCATTTTGAAAACCTTGTTTCCTTACCTACCATATCTATCTGCATTAAACACAGCAATGATTTATTTCTGTTAATTGTTCTTCCATTTATTCTATGTTTTTTGTCCTTATAAAAACAACATACAAATGCAATTTTGAAAAAAATTAGAATAGGAAGAGATGTTTCTTTATTGTAGTTGTGCTATGAAACACATAATTACACTAGATTCGTTTTCTCAAATGGCAAAGCACAGAATAACATTTATCTTCAATTTCAACAAGATCTCTGTCTTCTCAGGCTTCCTGATTCTAACATATAATTGAAAAAGAATGCTGACTGTGCTTAGTATTGCTAAACTGTCCTACAATGGATTCTGGCTCAGTACACTCATCCTTTCTTCTAAGCATTTGATTTCATGCAACATCTCAGGATCTGGTTCTGGGGTAGGTTCTGTGTTATGGTCCTCTATTTTGAGAACAAAAAAGATTTATGACAAGCACCATATAAAGTTCCATCTGGACTGGGACTATTTTAGTACAGTTTTTATTGATAGCCTCACTCTACTTTCTTTTTATTATACCTACTACCATGGAATGTCAAAATGATTATCAGGTGGTGGTATTAAAGAATGCAGGTTATTCTTTTGTTTCTTTGCTTTTCTGTTTTGTTTTGATTTGTGTAGAAGGATAAGGTCTTGCTACCAAGCCCAGGCTAGCCTAGAAGTCAAAATCTTCCTGCCACCATTTTCTGAGTTCTGGAATTATAGGCATATGGCAACACACCTAACTAATCAAAATTGCCTTTGGAAGAGTAACTCCTTTCAAGATTTTCTTCCAAGCACTTTAGTTTTTATTGCACTCCAGCAAGGCACCACCCAGAATACAAATTCTCAGGGTTCTTAGTACGCTTGAGGGGATGAGGAATCATAGGGCAACATTCAGATCCTTCTAAAAGACTGACAGTTTGGAGATTCTAACAACTTTTTCCTTCTGGGAAGGTAAGTGAGAGATCTCAACACTGATCAGCCTTCACCCCTGCCAATTGTAGGAAATCAGCCAGAATTGTAATTTCAAAGTTTTAATCACTTTGCATTTCATTTATATTCATTGTGCATTATTTTCTATAAAAAAGTACTTTTTGTGGTTTTGTTTTCCAAGACTAGATTAAACCACAATTACTAGCTCTTAACCCCACTGAGCAACTAGACTTATTGATATGGGTAAACAGCATCTAGCTTGTTATTCTTTTATATTTTTCCCCAAGTATTAGGTATTGAACCCAGGATATCACATTTGCTATTCAAGAGTAGTAATTGAGCTATGCTCTTAACTCTTTCTTATTTTTATTTTGATAAAGTCTTATTATCTTTACATAGATGGCCCTTAAACTCATGATTTTCTTGTTTTTACCTCCTGAACAGGTAGAATTACATATGTTCACCACCACATTTGATATGCCACCAGAATATACAAATAAAACTGTAAATGAGTATCATTAAAAAATTTATGTAAAAGATGGAAATGGCAATTATCTAAAGCTGTAGTTGGTAAAAGAATAGTCAATTATTAAGATAGATATAATATGTGGCCTGTAAACATTTCCAGTTTTGTTTGTATACATATATCATTAAAGACAGTCACAAACATTGAGACCTACATGATGTATTTTAATAATTAGTTTACTATATATATATGTATAAAACATGCCAGAGTTATCAATGCAATATTTATCATGTTAAACTTTAGTAAACATTAATTTTAAGATATGAGGGAACACCAGGTATACTTTTCACTGAGCAATGTATATATTCACTGACCTATGTATATTAAGAAATAAATTAAGAAGGCAAGGAGATGACATATACTCTGAAGATGGGATTGATGATAAATAATTTATTAATAACTAATCAAATGGTAAAGCATCCCAGGTCAGGTTTTCCAATACTTCATCAACCTTAATTGGATGATAAATTCCTCACTATGAAAACAGATTGAATCTTAAAGTCAAAAGGTTCAGACTGTGCAAGAAAGCCTGGTTGTAGACATCACATTTTAATTCCATATTGGCATACAGATTAGTGGAAACAAACTTGTTATGACAACAGGAATTTTAAGACAAGAAGATTGAGGGTTATACTTATTGTCTATTGCCAAAAAAATCTCACCTCTGAGAAACACATAAAGAAACTCACACAAAAGCTTCTTGTCTATAATTTTAATCTTAAAGTCACTTGATATTTTATAATATAAAAGAACATAACCCTCTAAGAGAGCATATAAGAAAGTATAGGAATGATAGAATATAATGTAAACCTATAATAGATTTATAAGTTCATAAACACTTTTATATATGTATTCATAATTTTAGATATTCTATATTTTATTTAAATTTATTGTAATTCATACACAATAATTGGAGCAAATTTATGGACTATATTTTGCTGTTCTGCTGGATGGATGTGCATGGCATAATATTATGTCAATATAGATGTATCTATATCTTTAAAAGCCCTTTTCAGATGAATAATTTTCCTGCTTCATAAGTGGTGGTTTTATTCTGTTGCTTGTTTCTTTTTCTGAACATAATATAAAGTTAAAGATGAAAAAGGAGACAAGAAACTGATATGAACAACTGTATACAAAAATTTGAAAACCTCAAAGAAAAAATAAACTACTTGTCTGTATATTTATCAATTTAGCCAAGATGAAATTAAAAAAAATAAATACACCATTGAATAATAAAAATAAAATGATAATTAAATCTCTCTTTCAAAGTAAAGCCCAGCACAGATTGCTTTATTGCTGAATTCTGTAAAACATTTTTAAAGAATTACAACCATATCTTCTCAAACTAATCCAAGTAATTGAAAGTTATGAAACTCTTCCAAGTTCACAAAGTCAATATTATTCTCATGCAACACACACCCAAACACAGACACACAGACACACAAACACACACACACGTATACACACACACAGACAAAGACACAGAGAGGACATATAGATCTATATTCCATTGAAATATAAAATATAGGCAAAAATCCACAACAAAGTACTGGCAAGTCAAATTCAACAACATACTATAAAGTGGAAATGTGACTATCAATTAGGAGTGCAATAATTATTTAGTTTATTAAAATCAATAAAGATAAGACATGACATTTAAGCAATAAAGGACAAAAATACAGAAATCTCCTTTAGGTGCAAAAAAAATCATTTAATAAGATTCACCATGTTATGCATATCACTCAGAAAGTTAGGTATAGAAGAAACAAACATCAACACAATAAAGGCTATAATGACAAACACAATCAATATCACATCAATGGAAAAGGGGAAAGTTGCAAGTGTTTCTTCTAACATCTGGAACCAGATGAATATTCACTTTCACTACTCTCAATCAGTATAATATTGGAAGTCTTAGCCAGAGCAAAGAGGCAAGAAAAGTTATAAGGGTATTGAAATTCTAAAAGAGAAAGTCAAATTTCAAAGAGTTTGAAAATTCCCCAAGGAAACCCATTGTTGTTGTTTTAATGTACTGTGTGATTTGTTTGTTGTTGTTTCTTTTGTATGTTCTTCTCCCTATGGTATATCTCTGTTGTCAGTGTATTTGATTTTGGTACCCTGCAACTTGTATATACATTTATTTAATTTTGGAAGGGGAAGGGAAATAACAAGATGCTGAAAGTTCACAGGATGACCCACTGCAACAATGATACTCATAAGACACTAAGTTGGAAATGCACTTTACAACTTGGGGTGGGGGGAATGGGGAAGGGAAGGGATAGTAGGAGAAAAACAAAGGAGTGTGTAAAAAATACCCAACAAGATACCTCACTCATAACTGTAACCCCTCTGCACAGCATCTTTACAATAAAATAAAATTTTAAAAATTACCAACATCAAATACAGTGAAAGCATGGGTTATACCGTGGAGGAGGGACATACAAAGCAACAAAGAAATCATCTTATAAATACGTTAGAAACAATCGCAAGAAAGAAAAAAAAACATTTGAATACTTATCTTGGTGTTCATTTTGCCTAACTTTTCTGCTTGCCTCAGACATGTACTAGTTATTGTAAATAAGGGAAACCATGGGACCTATGTTTCTTTGGGCTTGGCTTACTTCACTTAATATAATTTTTTTTCCAAGTCTTTCCAAAGGAGGAGGCTACAATGCTTGATAAGAAATATACTCATTATCTTGCCCATGTAATTGTAACCCCTCTGTACAGTATTTTCACAATAAAAAATAAATAAAAATTTAAAAAAGTGAAAAAAAAGAAAAAAATATCATTTGATGCAACAGAGTCTCATGTAAATAAAAAAATAAAGAAGACATCAGTGTTTAGTTAGCATTATTATTATCATATATTTATATATTTAAATTAATCTAATTACAATTTTTCATATGATTAAGTTTATATTAAATGTTTAAATAAAAATATAAGAAATGCTTGCTGAAATTGTGTTCATTTGTTTCTTCTTATCTAGTAATCAAAATAAGTTTTTCAAGTTAAAGGTGCCAATTTTTTGCAAGGCCAAAAGATCTCACCATTTTGTTCACTACAGATAAATGTACAGATATACTGGAAACCTACATTGTACTAATTTGAACTGTTTCTAGGTTTTCATGGGTCTGTGACATACCCTAGAACTTCCAGGGATTTCCTTTTTAACTTTTATCTATCTAGAATTTCTGAAAATATATACATGACTAAACTAGAACATACATTATTTAGGCAAAAGTAATTCACTTGAGAAATACAAAGCATTTTCTCTCAAGCAGCAGTGTGTCATTGACCATATTTGCATTTCTTTAAACAAAAGAATTTATCCAATAATTTGTATTTCAATCCATTTTGATAAGTAACATTTTAAGCAACACATTCTCAACCTTAACTCAAATTTTTGAAACAATGTTTGATTAATTAAAATTATTTAAACTTTTTTTTTTTGATGGGAGGCTTGAACTCTGGACCTGGGCACTGTTCCTGAGCTCTTTAGCTCAAGGGAGTGCTCTACCACTTGAACCACAGAGCCACTTCTGGTTTTCTAATGGTTAATTGTAGATAAGAGTCTCACCTACGTTCCTGCCTGGGCTGGCTTTGAAATGTGATCCTCAGATCTCAGCCTCCTGAGTAGCTTGGATTACAGGTGTGAGCCACTGGTGCCTGGCTTAAATAAAATTTTTAAAGATTTTATTCCTTACTTTTTCTTGTATATTATGAAGTAGGTAAATGGTACTCTAAGTGAAATTTTATCAGACTAGGCAGATATAGACATAAGAAATATAAGAATAAGTTGTAATATTTTGTATTATATTGAATCCTTTTTGCTATAAACAGTATTGCACATGTGTATGTACACAGTTTGTTGTTAGAATTTTATGGAAACATTGCAGAGTTTACATATACATATAACAGAAATAAACAGAAAACATTTAATTTCCATAATGATTTTAATTTGAATTTAAAATGACTATATTTATATACATATTTTGTTCTTGTAATACAGTGAAAAAAATGACAAGAACGTTATTAAGAATTTGAAATTTGGGGCAAGTATGAGCATAGAAATAATTTTGAGACAAGAAGATTGATAAAACAGACTTATTAAGGAAGTCACTCTTGCCTTGTGGATAAGCCAATACAGTTTATGTATGTAAATTTGACATTAGTTTTACTTTTTAAATTAAAATCACCTGTAGATTTTGGATACAAAGTATTTTTAAACCTTGCTTTCTTTAACCCTTTTTATGAACATTCATTGACAATACTAATTTGTAAGCAGAAATGCTCAATTCTAAAACTTGTATTTAGGTACAGCTACTGCTAGGCTTCCATTCTAACTCATGTATGTGTTTCATAAACTGATTTCTAATCCTCTTATTCCTTTTCTTTTCTTTGCTCAGTCTTATTAGGATTCATCTTGTCTATAGCATGGTATTGATAATATTTGTGAGATTAACAGTGAGAATATAAAATAAACGTCAGACAGCCACTTGCAAACAGAAAAGCTGCAAGGTGCATATGAAAGGTCAAGGTGGTGAACCAAGCATTCAAAATGCTAAGGCAGGTGTATCTCTATTGTCCATAAATATTTTAAACAATGTTACAAATAAAAAATTGCAAATGAACAATCAAGTTTATTTAAAAACATTATAGAGATTATAATATGAGCAAAGTATTCAATATGACTGGAACAAAAAGAGGAAAAGTGATACTAGATTAATTCAATGAAAGAGTAGGATTTGTTAAAAGAATAATAATTTTATCAAAATTTGTTTGGAAAAGAACGAAGTCTATATGTGACTAAATTAACAGAAACATAGGTGTCAAATAAGGTAGTCTTATTTATCATCCATAGAAAAGTGATATTTGTTATATATGCAAATAGAAGTCCTTTTATATTTTAATTCAAGGAATGGAGATTCCATTTTAATTTCATTCTTTTCAAATTGGCACTTTGATAGATGGTATATCATACTACTATTTCTAGATAATCTGTCAGAAGTTATGAAAAGCAAGATAATGTCAAATGGAGAAAACAAGCAATTGCCATTGATATTAAATTTCAGGATCCTGTAAGAGAGTTATAAAATAGTTTCACATCCTTTTCAAACGTATTTGACTATACATGATTGAGCTTATTTGTGTAGTCTTTATTCTATTACCTTGGTCTCTTTTACTCAACTATTACACATTTGCTCCTAATAAAGCTTTATAAATGCAATTTGAAATCTAGAAAGCAAACTTAAGGTTTGTGATTTTTGATAAAAATTCTATAACTATTCAGAGTCTTTTGTGGCCTAATATGAACTTTTTCCTTTCTATATCATAAACATTTCATTAGGTTTTCAGTACAGGTTGGATTGGAAGGAATCTGTACATAAATTTTGGGAGAGTTGACATTGTTAGAGACATCAAGTTTTATAATCAATGGACATATAATATCATTCCACTTGCAGTCTTTTTAAATTCTATCATTAATGATACCTATATTGCAAATGAAAGTCTTTTACTTACTTACTTGGTAAAGAATCCTCAATGCTATTACCAGTGGAAAATGGATAGTGTAGTCAACAAATTGTTCATTTACATGCAGCTGCAAAGGATGGACTCTCATCTTAGAATACATGCAAAATTCAAACCATATACATTAAAATTTAAATTTACTGCCTGAAATTATAAAGTTACTACAAAAAATCTAGAGGAAATCTTCATAACCTTGGTATAGGAATATTTATTTCCATATGAACCCCAAACCATAGGCAGTAAAAGCAATTAATAGACAAAGTAGTACTGATAACGATCATAGAATTAATGGACAACCTATGAAATGAGACAAGGCATTTATGAATGCTGCATTTGTTAAAGTGTTAATGTCTAAAAAATACAATGGATGCATCCCAATTAACCCAATCATAAAACAAACTGCCTAAATACTCTTCTACAAAGAAGATATAAATGGTCAACAAGTACTTGAAAGAGTTCTCAATATATCTAGTCAATTGGAAATGTAAATCAAAGCAACAAGAAGGTATCTCTTTACACCTTTAGAATAGATATAAAACAATAATGTAAAATGATTGGTATTGGTGAAATGCAGAGACATCAGATCCCTTTTGTACATTGAGATAAATACTGAATAAAAATTACCTTTTGCTTTAGCTCTCCTGTATCTAAATCTACATCTACATAATTCAAATAAGCATCTTGAATAGATGTGCATTTCCACATTACAGCCATATTAATAATAGCAATTATATGGGAGCTTCCAAGTGTTGAGTGACTTGTGAATGTATTAATACAATGTTGTCTATATTCAAATGGAATATCTTCAGAATCAAGAAAAAATTTTCTACATATGTGACACTATGGATAAAACTGAAGCATTATTTAAGAGGTATAAACCAATAGTAGAAGGAAAAGTACCACAAGACTACATTCTTATGAGGTATCAAACATAATCAAAGGAATAGAAACAATGAAGAGAATCTTGGTTGTCAGGAACAGGGGATAAAGGAAATGGAGTGCATTTCCGTTCTTCATGTATGTATTTTCAGGCATATGAAAAAACAGTAACTTGTAGAGATCTGCTGTACAATTTCACATTTACAGTTAATATTGAATGCACACCAAAATTTAACAAGAGAGTTTGTAACACACCAACACACACACACACACACACACACACACACACACACACACCACAGTAATTTAGATAGATGTAAACTGTGTTCCCCCAATAAGAAGAGGTAATATCAAGAATGTGTGAGGGTTCCTAGCAATGAGCAAAGAACAAAGGGCATTGATCATTTTGGAACTGAGAACAGTGAAATTTGTGTAACAAGAAAAGGACCCCAAGATAAGGACTCAGATGGTTTTTCTTTCTTGCTGTTGTTTCTAACATATTTATAAGATATTTTTTGTTGCTTTGTATGTCCTTCCCCCATGGTATAACCCCTGTTTTCACTGTATTTGATGTAGGTATAATTTGTGGAGGGGAAGGGAAAAAACAAATTGTTTAAATAGGGATACAGGTGGACCCATTGCAACAATGAGATGTACAAGATGTTATATCAAAAAACGAACTTTATAACTTTAGCAGGGGGGTGGAGGGGAGGAGGGAGGGATGGAGAGATGGGAGGGGGTGGAGATGGAAAGGGATGGTAAGAGGCAACAATGCTTGATAATAAATGTACTCATTACCTTGCCCATGTAATTGTAACCCCTCCGTAAGGTATTTTCACAATTAAAAAAAAAAGAAAAGAACAAGAAAGCCACATTTGTCAGGGTAACTTCACAGACTTAACTTAAAGTCCAGATTATCTATTTATGTGAGAATGTAAACAGGAGGATTGCCAGAAGACTGTTTGAGGTTAAATTTGTAAATTTCCTCCTAGTCCATACAAACTACTAATTGTCCCCTCAACAGAAGATTACAGAATTACTTTCTGTATAGACAGAGCCAGAAAGGATCTAGGTATAGAGAAGCAAGGTTCATGTGAGACATAAAGTTCCAAGCAGAATTGAGCTTACCTAACCAGAATAAATCCATGCATATTGACAATTTTGTAAATCTGTCTTTCAAAATCATCTCATAGCATCTAACATGCTCACAAATACTAAATAGAAAATTGAATTACAACACAACATATTACTAAGACACAGATAAAAATTAGAAAAGCATAAAATATCAAATATATAGTGTTTATGTGCAAAATTTCATAATAGTGGGTTTCTGTTACCCAGACACACAACATACCCCTTTATTTGAGTAAAATACTCAGAAGCCCCAGGATCAGGAAAAAAAAAAGTGCTATGAATTGAAAGATACAATACACTTTCTGCTGAGATGGTAGTGAGCAGTGAGTGAAAGGACCAATATGCTTATGCAATAGAAAACCTTATAACAGTTATTTTATAATTTATGTAGTGATCTATTCATGCATCAAAAATTGTGCTGTGCAGCTCCAAAATAATTGTCAGAAATGTACTTGTCTGAGGTAGACAAACCTCACAATAACATTAATCGTGTTATTGCTAACTTTATTTTAAACTGTGATTTAGAATGAACATTTTGAACTGTAACATTGATATAGCCTTCCTACATTATGGAGATAATACTTGCTTCTTTTATGACTCTTGCATAGTCAGATATAAATGATCAGTGAAAAAAAGGAACTCAAATTATTTCCACCTTGAAATGCACATGAGTATGGTATTATATATACATAATATCCTTTTTTTTCAGTTGTGGGGCTTGAACTCTGTGCCTGGGCACTGTCCCTCAGCTCTTCAGCTCAAGGCCCGTGCTCTAGCACTGGAGCCACAGCAACGTTTCTGGTTTTCTGGTTGTTAATGGGAGATAAGGGTCTCACCTAGGAAGTGGTGGTACAGCTCAAGTGGTAGAGCACTCGCCTTGAGCTGAAGAGTGCAGGAACAGCACCCAAGCCAAGAGTTCAAGCCCCATAACCAACACACCAGCTCCTGGCTATAACATTCTTTTCAAAAATATTTAATGCTTCACACATCAAGTACAAATTTAAATGCTACTGATCAACTTTAGCCTTCACTGTTGGAACAATTTTTTTTTTTCATTGAATTAAATACATTCACAACCCACCACAGGGAGAATGTGTGTGTGTGTGTGTGTGTGTGTGTGTATCATTATTTCACTAAGTTACTAATTTTTACAATTATATGAAAGAAGAAATAGAAGCCTCACTCATGTGTCACAGAAGCAGCTGTGAGCAATAAAGCTAAATAATAACAGAAGGCCCTGAGTTCAAGTCCCAGCACCAGCACACACACACACACACACACACAAATATATCAAAGAAATGTCATGATTTTTGTGTTCAGACTTTGAAAATATCTTCTATTTTTAATAAAATCACAGTATGTATAAACATTATGTACATTTACTATATATGGCATGCATTAGATAGATTGTGTTTTATTCTTTACAATTGAAATCTAAAAGGAAATCAAAAGTATTGTTTCACAAAATACTATGTGGAATAAGACAATAAACCATTGTAAATATTTTAAGGTGAGATTATTTAGTGCATTAATATTGTCTGAGGCTCTGTTAGCTCAGAAATGTATTTATCAGATAATTTATCCATTTATATCTCCCTCATCCTTCTTATATCTGTAAGTTTATTCTATTGACCCAATGATGTTTAAGTACTGATTTTTAAAAAATGTAAATACAATTATATATATATATATATTCCAATGAAAACACAGCCCATGTTAAAGTTTGTTATAAATGAACATGCCTGTACTAAAGTAAATGCCTATCATCTAGAAAATGCAAAGAAAAAAATTAGACTTCACAAATAAGCCATATTGTTGAATTTTCAAATACAAATCCTAAACTGACTTTCTTACTTTATTCATATGCTTATTTGAATCCACAGGCCCTTATAGGGTAAAATGTGTATGACAAAAGATAAAATGGATAAAAGGAAACAAAATGAAGAGAAAGAGCAAAGAACAAATTCCCAACTGAAACATTGCAACTATTGCCAGTGCACAAATATACAAGACAAAAAAATTAAAATGAAAGACTCCAGTCGATATTTTTTCATTGATTAAAAAAAAAGTAGATTTGTAACCCTTATACTTGTCTTTTCCCTTTCCTTAGTGGAAAGGTAGATATTTGGTTGATTGGTTGGTTTTCCCTTGTGAATTTGTAAAAATCTAGTGTCTAGCAGTGGTCTGACTAGGGACTAAGCTCTGACCTGTCTTTCTTGATGAGCTGAATTCAGGAAGTGTTTACCTACAATCAGGCCTGCCCATACAGGGGATTTAGGAGCCACCAGGGATTTAGTGGCCATCCTCAAATTGTACCTGGTAAGTGAGCAGAAGATCTCCTGCTTGAATGTGTTCACCCATGTTGGGTTTTCCTTGGGAAATAAATTCTCAAGTAGTGGTTGCAGTCTTCAGTGTCTCTGGATCTCTGGGGTGGGGAAAATCTGTCAACACAAAGCAAGTTTGCACTAACTGAGCAAGAGAAGGGACTCCAAGGGCACCTATTTCCCTATGCTTCACATTTTTCTATCTTTTGCAGGTAATTTTTGTCCTTTCTCTTACCGGAATTCAGTTTGTGTTGCAGGTGCACCTCTGCCACCACTGCAGGAGATGTCACTCACAACACTGCAGCTATTGTTTGGTGCTTTTAGTCTTTGGCTTTGAAGATCTGCTCCTGCTGAGTCTCTGCCCTTCCCCCCATGGAGCCCTAGCCCCAAATAGAGTCTGTTAGTGAGTGAATCTGAGGTTGTGTTTCTGCTTAGGCAGCAGGGGGAGAAATTCTTCTGAATATGAATTTATTGAAAAATTAAATCCAGATTTCCTTCCTTTGCTTTGGTGTGCTGTAAAGTATGTAAATCTCCTCTCTTTAATGTTATTTGGAGCTGTAACATGTGTTTGGATCTCTGGAGGCTTGTCTTTTGTGTTTTCTATGTTCCCCCGTTGGTGAAATTCTCTTCTCTACTCTTTTGCCAAGTGCTCTATGCTAGTGTTCATTCTTTTATGCATCTAAAGTTAAATGGCTCTAACTTTATCTGAATTCAGTTTACTGCTTACTGTTGCCTTCCTTATCACAGTTCTCTCATAATTTCTGTTGCTTTAGAACCTATTGTCACACACACATAATTGGTGTGTATACACACAGACACACACACATATATACACAACTACATATCTACATATATGTAGTTGTGTATATATGTATTATATATACATATACATACATATGCATACATTGTCCAAAGGGCCAATATCATCTCTCCCAATCATACATATCTCCTCAATTTACATAATTCTATTTTCATATAAGCACATTGAATGTTACTATTGCCTTTGCCTAGATTTGCTTTCTACACTTGTCTGCCTCCTTCCACTTCACCTGCAACCTCCCTCACCTTTCCTTACCCCAGCACATGTTCTAGCTTCCTGGTATTCATTTTGTTGAACTCTAAAGTGTTCAAAGCAGTTATATCATTGGAATCTTCTGTTGCAGAGACAATAGTTCAGTTAATATATTTGCATTTAAATGCATATGACCTTTGTATGTTTGCATAAATATTTTATAATTTATATTTATCTTTCACATATGATAGACAACATGTGTTATTTGTTTATCTGTACCTAATATTTCCAATAGCTGAAAATTTAAGAATTCATCATGAGTTCATTCTTCGGTATATCTTCCTTAACTGATGTGACTGTTAAGTTTTAGTTAAGCATTTTCTTGTTTATAAATAATGCCTACATTAGTTTGTATAGTGTTCATTATTGCTAATTTGAATCAAATGATTTCTATTTAGTGTTAATAATGAAAAACCCCATTTAAAAATATCTACTTGGGGCTGGGATGTAGCTCAGTGGCAAAGTGCTTGCCTAGCAAGCGCAACGTCCTGGGTTCGATCCCCAGTACCAAAAAAGAAAAGACAAAAAAAAATATCTACTTGTTTCCACCTGAAACTTACATGAACATCTAAGTAGAATGTTTTCATAAATGAAAAATGATGGCTTAATAAGGTTTTCCAGGAATTCAGGGAGAGCTTGATTCTTGTCCCAAATTAATTTCCTGGGCTCTTCTTTCTAGAAGAGCTCAACATATAAAACCTTGATTTTCATCAAAGCAGACTGAACCTTTTAATGTTACTTTTTCTTACAAGAGCAATTTTAAATTTATTGAAACTCAAGCGATTTCACGATAGTCCTTGCACTAACATTTACCCAAATATAGTTTTATGTGGAACATTATTTCAAAGCAATTATATTTCTTCATAGAACTTGAGCTACATTTTTTGAAAATCTTATTTTTCTAGAACGAAATTCTGATTGATCTGAGATCACTCCTTTGCATTTTGCCCAAGAGATGTTATAGATTGGTTTTAGTTAAAGAACCAGAGAAATGAAGTTGTTTCCTCTTTCTAAATTGATCGAGGATTTTAACTTGTTTTTGCAGAACTGTAAACAACCATATGAACAGGAGTTTCAATATATATGTTCAGTGTTATAAAGATAGTTTCTGCTGTCTTATTCTAATATTTTGATTTATGTTTACTCCAGACAATACAATAATTGTTCAAAACACTTCCTAGTAAAATAAGATAATGACACTAATTTTATTATAACAAAATCTGATAAAGCAATCTAGTCATTTCTAATTTATTTAGGGGCCAATGGTTTATTTCATGGATTTTTTTGTGTGTGTTTGTGTGACATTTATCTTTCCCCTAATGTATCATATGCCAGAAATCATCTTGGTAATGTTGCTCTTGCTATTACTTTTGCAAAAGACAATAAATAGAAAACAGAAAAGTAATAAAACTTAAAGCATATATCATTGAAACCATAAACTGAGTACCATGCCTCAGGTCTATAATCTCAGCTACTCAGGAGGTTGAGATCTCAGGAAAAAGATTTGAGACTAGCACAGACAGGAAATTCTCAAAATGCTGGTATGGTCCAATTGCTAGAATACCAGCTATGCACAGACAAGCCTAATGAGAGAATGTGGGGGGAGGGGCAGGGGAGAAAGAGTGGGAAGAAAGAAAGGAAGGAAAGAAAGAAGGAAGAAAATACATGACAGAATATGGAACAAAGTGGCAATGCTTTGAGTGAGGTATGTCAGAAACATAGACAGGTACTATTGTGTCTTTCCACAATGTTAGAATTTATTGACAAACAACAGGTTTACAAGTTACATCAAATTCATTGGCAGTACTTTTGCTGAGTATTACTGGGATTACAGAGACCTATCCTTCAATATTAATTACTAATATTACCTCTTGGTTCTCCCATTGTACTTTACAATAATATAAAGATCAGAAGTTGACCAGGAAAGGGTTAAAATAGCTGCAGGGTTCAAAGAAGCCTTGCCCATGGTCAGTACACAGAGTACCTTCATCTTGTGCATCTGATAAATTCATGCTTGGTGTTTCTGATATCACTTGATATATTTGCCTATATAATTTCTTGTTTGCTCCAATAAATTATTTATTGGTTTATGCCTCTTGGTGTGCTGATAGATGGTAATTTATCACTTGCATAAACAAGATGTAAGCCATTCTGTTTTGGCACTTATATTGAAGATTGACTTGCTTCTGTAAAATTACTGCTTTACCGAATGAAGTGGGTCAAGGCTGATAGGCACAGCCTAAATTGTTAGAGTAACTTAGAAGATGCCCCAACCAGCCTTTCTCTTATCCAGGTATTAAAGATTCAGTGTTCTAGTCCAAATTATCGTTTAAAACTCCTGAAAAACAAATCACGTCTTTGGTACAAGCAGTTTTTTGAAACTTCAAATACGTTGCTTTTAAGAACATAGCCACTGACATGAGACTATCATTGAATTGTGTCACTAAACTCTCTCTCTTCCTCAATGTCTAGGTATCATTTTTCTTTCAGTGCACACATACAATTAATCCCACACCTCTGAAATTAGAATCTCTTTTGCATTTATATATATTATTATATGCACACTTTGGGCTAATGTTGACTCGTTTATGATAAGACATCCTTCCTTAAAAGTCAACCATTATTTTCCTTCCCATAAATGGCTCTAGCAATTATTAAGTAACATACTTGTAATCACAATGCTTGATTTTATCTTTTTTTTTTTTTTACTTCAGAGCTTAAACATATATTAGATTGCTGGTAGCCCATGCTACTACTGAGAATAGCAATTTATTATGAAAATAGAAATAACCAGTTCTTGTACACTCAATGGAATACTGAACAAAAAAGGAGTCCATTACCAGAACCTTATATGATCTGGACAGGAGTCATCTGGCTAAATTCTTAGTGTTAGCTGGGAATGTGATGCTCAGCTTAACCTAGAGATCTTCTTCCAAGATCACGTGCCCTGGACAGAATTTTTTTCCCCTTACTATCTAACTGAGGTCCAGATTTTATTGACTGTTACTAGAAAACCTTTTTAGCCACTAGAAACCATCTGAGACTCTTTCTCCATGTATCTCTCACAAGATGTTTCATTCAATGCTTACAGAAAATATCTTTTATCCTTTACTTTTGTTTTCAGGACTCACTCCATTAGGACACAGACAAAGTCTGCTCACTAAGGACTAAATCACACATTAAAAAGTGTTTGCCATATATAATAGCACAATCAGGGGAATGATATCACATTTTCCAGACCTAGTTCATTCTAACAGGAGGAGATCCATCAGGTAGTACCCAAGGGGCAAATTTTTTGAGAGACATCTCAGAATTCTACTTATTTTTTAGGGAACAAATGCATTTTCAGATCCATATCCTGACACTAGTTATGAATACCATACTTTCACAGTTTTGTTATGTCATAGTCCTTGCTATGATCTGATTACCAATTACACTAAGAAATGGAGTTTCCCAGACCTTAAAACCAACAATGCTAAACTGTATCAGACCCTGAAGAGCTAGGATGAATGTCATCAAAGTTTTGTTTTCTCTCTCCATAAATGGCAATCAAGCAGTGCTTCCCTGTGTTATTAGCTATATCTCACTTTTGATTTTGGAAATGTGGAGGAAGTTGAAGACTCATCAGTACAAAACAAGGGGCTGGCCTTCTCTTGACCTCCAACTACCTGTAAAGACATGTAAGTAAAACATTGGAATTTTACCTATCATAACTATTGTTTCTCAAAGGAAATGAGATAAGGTTCTATGTAGTGCCTATGTTTTCTTTCATTTTATCTCTGAGCTAATTTTGGTCTGTTTGATCCACTCATAAAACTTAATGAATCAGTGAATTCATACAGTAGAATCAAACTACAAAATTTCTCTTGTAAGACTTGCTTGATATTTTCAAAAGCTTTATGAATCAAAGTGCCTTAAAAATGTAATTGTTTTTCTTAAGCTTTGTTCCTAGTCAATCAGATGACACTGAAACTGCCAGTGCTTGGGAAAACAAAATTGGAACTGGATTGAATGGAAGAAATTAAGATAAATGGCAATGGCCACTATCCATTAATTTGGCAAATGGAACTGATAAATGAATTTCCCTCTCCAATTTCTCATGTATTAAAATGTTTTGAGGAGATTAAAATAATAAAAATAATTTTAACAGTTAGTGCTAAATTATAGATTCCAATACTAAATCTAGGAAGGAAAAGTCTCAATTAAAAGATATTAAAAATCAGAATTATGAAAACAAAATGCAAATGAGTACATCAAAACTATGTTCCATCAGGGTTAGAGTATGGGCTTTGAGGTACCATGGAAGGGTTCCATTTATCCTTTGTTTTTGGACATTACCCGGTCCATTAAATATTAAAGATTCACCAATTAATGTTTATTTTTACTGTATTTGAATTTTAGACTAATATTAATTCTAATGGAAATTACAACAGTTTAAATTTTACTTGTAAAATCACTTAAGTAGAAAGAGTAAAAGCATAAGGTACTCATATATTAATTTTTACAAATAACAATATTTTCCAACATAATAAAACCTATATGAAAATGTACACTACTTTATGGGAATCTCCACTTTTCTAAATTAATAAACCTATCCCCATACCATTTTTGTGTTTGATTGGTTTGATCTCCATTTCATGAAAAGTACTTAGTAAGCACCTGTAAAAGAATTAATACACGGAGTTTCAATCATGAAGATGGTCTGAAAGGTCTAAGTAACCCCATAGACCTTCAAGCCATAATTTGCAAACTTACATGTCCCCCTGTATGTGCAGAATGATTTCTGATACATATAAACAAATAAACACCTGAAATAAATGGAAAAAATAACATCTTAGTCATAAAGATATATGGGATAGGTGAAAATGCATGCCAAATGTCTAATAAAATTGCTAATGAAATCTATGGCCAAGTGCAATCTAGAGTACAATAAGAATTTACTTTGAGAATTGGTCATGGCAGCTGCATCATTCTTGGACATAAAGAAACAATTATTATTATTGATGTGGTATACATGAACACAAATTGAGAAATGTATCTCTAAATAGGTTCAAAACCAAAAAAATGAAAAAGGTCACAGTGAATTAATAAAAAGTATTAATCCAATGTAGAATGATAATCCCATACCCAGGACCTGGGTTATGGCCATCTTATCATAAAACAATTTAATAATTATGGATGTAAGGGAAAAAAGCCACTCTATGAGACTCAGCATGTACTGAGATGACACAAGATATACTCTCACAAACAGTATTTATTAGAGGCATCATAAATTAGACATAATTGAGTGATACAGTTATTGTACCTTGAAGAAAGTAGTTAGAACTTAGTAGAGGAAAAAACCAATTAAAAAGACAATGTTAAAAGATATAGGCCCCAGAACTCCAATTCTTAAGAATTGGAGAAAAGTATAACAAAGACTCTCTGGGTAGGGGAATGATGTACTATATCAATTGAAAGTAGGTTATTCACATGAAGAATTTCAAAAAATATTAAATTTCATTGAAATGCCTATATTAAAATAAAATAAAAATATGAAGGCTAACAATGTAGAACGTTTTGAATAGGAATAGTCTCATTAATAATATATAGTGTTAAAGATAAAAGATAGCATCAAAGTAGAAAGAAAATTATTGTAAAATTCAATATATATATAATATTGCTAAAACATGTCAAGAGATGCTATCCTACAATCTTTGAAAGGATTATTTTGCAGAAGAATTGATTTGCTCAAGAAGACTTTAACAAAGAAGGAAAGGACAGCATGGAAAGAAAATTGATTTACACAATAAGGACCATGTATTTTGGACAATTCAAATGAACTCTTATTGCAAGAGGTGTAATTTCATTGAATTAATCAAGAGTGTAGAATAATAGAATAAAGTATATATAATTCATTGTATTCAATCAGAAAAAATCAATATGGGAAAATTAATAATGTCATTTTTATATAAACAAAAAAGAAAGCAATTACCTCAACAAATAGAAAGTCAGTCACTCGATATTTGACACTTATTTAGCAAAGATTGACAAGCACAGTTTTAAACATTTTAAAACAGCAAATTTATTAAATACATGTTAAGTATATTAAAATTAAAAAATGTTTTAAGTGACATTTAATATTTAATTAATATAGTTTAATAATAATAGAATTTAATATTTAATAAGTGTATTAATTTTGAGGCAAGTATAATAATCTCCTCTTTAAAGAAAAATATTTGTGATAAACACCAAGGAAGATGGCGACGGGGCAGTAGGGAAACGCCACAGCTCTCTCCAACCAAAAAGAGAGTTCGAGTTCCAACGCTTAATCTCCCCAAGAGACCGACAACAACAAAAAGACGAACACTCAGAGAAAAACCAGAGGTGAGAAATAACAAAAAAAGAAAGAGAAGAAAAGAATTTCAGAACAGAGAAGAGCGAAGA